>NW_004524719.1:1486994-1490039 GCF_000260255.1 Octodon degus | reverse complement strand
GAGAGAGAGAGAGAGAGAGAGAGAGAGAGAGAGAGAGAGAGACAGACAGACAGACAGACAGACAGACAGACAGACAGAGAGACACAGAGAGACACAGAGAGAGAGACAGTAAGAAACAACATGGAGAGAGCTGAAATAAATCCTCAGACTCTCATACTAGGTGAAAGACAAATGGTGAACACATATAGATTTATAGATTTTCTGGCTAAAAGCTATTCTGCAAGTAGGCAAAAGTTTTAGTCTTCCTATTCTATTATTGATACAGGAAAGAACCTCTGCTTTTACCCTTTTGTTCTTGAGTGTTCATTGGGATTATACCACATGACTATAGACTGTGCTCTATAGGATGTTGTTTCTTTCTAGTCTATCTCTTTGGCTGCATTTAAAGAGAAGAAAAGAAAATTCACTTTGTGTATATGAAGGAGTACTTAGCAATTTGAAATCACAAGAATGATTTTTAACCTTAACAATCACAGTGTTCCTTTGTCTATGCTGGGGCACAGTTCAGTAATACAATTGTCTATTTTTTAAAAAATTTCTCCAATTTGATAGTCAGCTGCAATTGTGTATAGTTACATATCTCTAATACACAATGAGTGAACAACTATAGTAACATTCAAATTTTTTTAAAAGTACAGTAAATCATGTTGACATTAATTCCCCTCAAAATACTCCCCTTAAATATAAGAATACTTCTCCCATTGTTCTTGCCATTGTCTGAACTAGTTCTGTAATTTTTCTATCAAAATTATGACAAATACTGCTATCAAGTGCCATTCAATATAAAATTAGATTCATAAAAACAAGGAAGTGTGTCATTAACCACCTTATTCAATAGATTTGGCATTGTGTGACTCCTGGATCTTCCCCAAAGCCAAAAGGACCGAGAATGATAAACCTTTCACCTTGAGCAGCCATGACAGCACAACTAGAGATGCTGACAAGAGGCACCTCCAGAACTGTCTCAGAAGGTGGCAGGAATGATGACGCAAGTGTGTTTGGAGGGAGGACGAGTCTTCCGAAGAGGATTAGTGGCAACGCATCTTGTATTGTATTTTTTTAAATTGACCTTTAATTTTTCAGTTAAACCTCATAATTGATACCTTGAACTTCTAAAGCTTCACTGGGGTAATACCTTTGCTCTTTTCCCTGTGGCCTTTCTGCCCAATTAAATAGAATTTCTAAGCTCAACATTATTCAAATCAGAAGTTTCAGAAAGGGATATGGTAATCACATACCTTTTGCTTTTGCGTTGTACTTTTATTAAATCATTTTGCTGTCTTCTTTTCAGAAGTTGTTCATTCACATCACTCTAATCCTGATAGTCTAGGTTCTAGCATTTATTTGACCCTGTTGTAGCTAGACCTGCTTCCTGAGCCAATCTACCTTTTACAATAATTACGTACTGGAGCTAACAGTAGTCTATTCATGCTATCAATATTCATTATTGGGTAAAACTTTGTAGCTGAAAACCACAGATTTATTTGAGATAATTTTTGCCTTTCAAGTCATAAAAGATGGCAGACTTATATATTTTTTTGTTAAATAATTGGGACGGTAATCATTTCAAATATCTTCCTAAACTTTATCATTACATAGTGCTTATGTCCCATTTGTGGGCTTGGTCCATATGCATAACACAACTTGATCCATTGTTTCTCCCCATTTTCCTGCCCTCTCTCCACCGCCATCCAGTTCTCAGTCCTCTTCCTTTTGTTTCATTTGATTTTTGTACAAGTTTGCAATGCATAATGCATACATTTTTAGCATTTTGCTCAATAGTCAATACCTAGATTTGAAGCCTGTGATGTAATATTTAGTGTTTTTCTTATGACCACTCCCCATTTTTGTATGGTTCTTTTATAATTGTTCCTTTTTAAAAAAAATTACCATCATGGTGGCATCAATACAAAGGTTTGCAAAGTAATACTTTTCTTCTTACTATGCAGCTATCTACAAGACCCAGCTCTGCTGGGTGCTAATGCTGCTGCTTCTCATCATGCTAGACTTCACTGGCGTATTTTCTTGTGTGCTGAAGGGCCACGCCTGATTTAGGATGTGATCTATCTGTGCAGAGGATGGAATTTTCAGGCAGAGGTCCGGTGCATGAGTGCCTTGGAAGGCTGTGGCTTGGCATGAAGCCTATTTCATCTGTACACGCCTCATTGCCAGTGAAGTCTTATGGCCCAGGTCATGGTCAATTGGCACTCTATTTGACTACAGGAAGCATGACATAGTGTAGAAGGAAAAATAGTTATAAATCATAGCCTAATGTTCCTAACCATCTGTTAGGGGGCGATTTGTATCCTCAATGTCTCCCTTCCCCCAATTCATTAAAATTCTAACCCACAGGGTTTTGGAGAAAGACCTTACTACATGGCTTACTGATAATTGCTTGGTAGCAGAAAGACTCCAATAGCTTTGTAACATCTCTTTACATGTCCATAGAGAATGCTCACTGCCTGTGTGGGTGTACCTACTTTCTGGGGAAGATGTGTACAATTTTTGTTCTCTTTGAAGTATATGCTTCATAATATATATGTCCAAACCCATTGCTGTATCTATTTCTGGTGAGAAAGAAATCCAATAATTTCTTCAATTCAGCACACAAGGGCCATGTGGAAAACACTCACCCTGTGGGTCGTGGGCCAAGACTCACTGGCCATGAGGGGGAGCTGGTGGTCACCACTGAAGCTGATTTTGCTGCCTGTTCCTTACATAAGCAAGTGATTGTTTCATCCAGATTCTATGTAAATCTTTTTCCTTGCTAGTCCTGGAGCCCTCAAAATTATGTGGCATTGGACAAACAACTGGTCCCATTGGTCAGGACTCTCAGGACCCCCAACACCTTCCTGGCAGATCTCCTTCCCTGGAGGTAGTAACAGATGTCACTGCCAGAACTTCAGAATATGGTCTTATTAGAACATTTTGTCTTTATTTTTTTTTAATTTTTATTTATTTATATGTGTGTGTGTGTGTGTGTGTGTGTGTGTGTGTGTGGCCAGCTCAGCCCACCAGGGGGCGGGGCTGGCTGGTATGTGGTGC
>NW_004524719.1:1485277-1486176 GCF_000260255.1 Octodon degus | reverse complement strand
AGGGAAAGGAGAAGAGCTAGGAAACATGACAGTGTCAAGCCATACAGTTATATGTAGAAGATGGGCAAGGCAATGATCCTGAGAATCTCCAGAAGTTTTTTAATCTAGCAGTTAATTGGAAAAATTCTCACCCTGCCTAACTCTATAGACTGATACCTGTGAACTGAGCAACTGCACTGAAGATGGTAATCTGTAATAGTAGTTTCATGCTTGGAGTGCCGGGCACTCTGGTCTTCTGAATATGGGCCGCTTGTCATGACACACCAGTTGCTGCTGTGCTGTCTCTTGGGTAGATGATTGTTCAAAAAGAAAGGGATGGTGAATGAAGGCAAGAGATACAAAAAGGAATATTGTGGGACTGTCCTGCTTCAAGGTTGTTTATGGTTAGGTTTTTATACTTATGTGTGAACATAAGAAGTATATAATTCTTTATGCCTATTATTAAAAATATATTCAAATTTTTAAATGTTTTTTATCATATACTATAGGGACTTAAAGTTGAACATGTCAATACTTGATGAAAAGTACCTGTTTCATGTTATGCCTAAGATGTTTGATATTCAGACAGATAGTGAGGTTAAGCTTAACAGCCTAGGTGGTATGGTAATAACAATAAGCTTCTTTCTGGATGGTTAACAACTTAAGTTTGCAGACCAAAATTAGAGAAAAAGGAGGACTGTAAGGAAAGCCAACATTTTGTCTCTAGAGTTCAAAGGTCAATTAAGACTCAGGACATATGACAACTTATACTGTAATGTCATGTAACTCTGTAGTGTCCCACATTTTCTGATCAAGGAGATTACGGGGCCAAAGAGGAAAGTGATCGATGATGTAGAGTTTGCCTAAGGAGAGTCACATGGAGAGAAAACATTCTCTCAGGCTTTCACAGAGAGCACATT
>NW_004524719.1:1462419-1485177 GCF_000260255.1 Octodon degus | reverse complement strand
GGGCTGGCTGGTATGTGGTGCTGGGGGATTGAACTGCGCTTGCTGTGCTTTGCTAAGCTTGTTCTAAGTAGGTGCTTTAGACCACTGAGCCATCTCACCAGCCCACATTTTGTCTTTAAATAGACAAGTAAGTTAGAATGAAATTATAACATGAGTCAATCCAATATGACTGAAGTCTCTCTAGGAAGAGAAACTTGGACCTAAACACACACTCTAGGAGAAGGTCACAAAGAGATGCAGAGAAAATGGACCATTATCTACAAATCAAAGGTGACAATGTCTTGGGGGGGACCCTGCTGTTCTTTGAAAGCAGACTTCTAGCCCCAAGAATTCTGAGAACAATTTCTGTTATTTAAACCACTTGGTCTGTGATAGCATTTCCACAGCAACTTTAATGAATACAAGGCCTATAGCCACTCTATTGTAACCCTTCACAATCTCAGCTTTTCACTGATTATCACTCTAGGTATAGGTAAAATATTGTTATGAAGCAACCCCAACTTGAAATGACTTCTATTGGTGTATAGCTGCTAAAGAAATGTTTATGTTCCTGTAGTTTATTACTTTATTATTGTCATACATGTACTGTATTATGAAAATATTTTTTGAATTTCTATGGTTTGAATATTTGGATTTCTCTAAAATAGAATACACAGTACAGGTCAATCCCCTAAAGTGAATGCATTTGTGATGGACCAACAACAGGAGGTCAGATTGTAATGTACAGCTGAACTGAACCAGTGTGGTGCTAGGAGTGGGACTGTACCTGAGAATTGCTGCCAACTAAATAAAAGGGGAACTGAAGAAAAAGAGGCACCATTAGGGAGCCATTGGTTCCCCTGGGGCTGTGGGTGCTCCTGAGGATCTTGTGGTGCTGGCTTTCTCAATGAACTCTGCTGTTCCCCTCATCAAAGGTGGTCACTGAGGATGACTAAGGTTCTCTTTGGAAACGCTCTGATTTTTACTTTGAGCATTGCTTCATTGCTCCAGTATGGATCCCTTAGCCTACTAGCATAGACCTTTCATGCCACTTGGCAGAGACTTTCCAGCTTCCACTGCTGAACTTTGGACTTTCCCAGCATAGAACCATGAAATAGACCTATGTGGGACATTGTTGTGGGCCTTTGGCCTTCAGTTGTACTTGTCGGGGCATTTGAAGGGGTCTAGGTCTTCATTTGGATGCATGCAGAACATTGCTGTGAGATCCAGGCCTTCAGCTAGATTCTTTGGGTCTTTAGTTTGAGGGTAGATTTCTTGCACTCTTTTTAATTAACCTTTTCTGTAGCTTTTATAAAATAATCCTATGAATTATGTATCCTGTATTGTATTACTCCCCTTGCAGACTCTAACTACGACAGTATTCCTCAGCAGGCACAGAATCTACAAGCACCTTGATCTTGGAATTCTCAGGTCACAAAGTGCAAAAGTAAATGCTTCTTATTTATAGAAAGTCAGTCTATGGTATTTTGCTCTAACTTGGATAGATGAACAAAAAGACCTGTATCACTGTGGTTCTTTCTTAATATACACACAACACTGAATGAGTATGCATTAACTTTTCTAAGTAAGCAAATTCTTTTACTGTAATATTGCCTTTCCATTGTCCATACTAACATGTAACATTCACATATAAGGTCTGTGACGGTAAGGTACCATCTATACTACAATGTTGTATTTCCTTTCTTACAAACTAATGAGGGATAGAGAAGACTCCCTACTCATTATAAATCAATATATGAATTGAACCATGACTAGTTTGAGACATGAAATACACTAAATATAACTTGAAATTATCAGGGGAAATAAAAGTCGTATTGATTATGGCCACAACCATACCACCTGAGATCATCTTTCTGATAGAACCACAAAGTAATAACTGTTTACTCACCTTGGCTCTGCACTTACTCTTGCCTTAAGATTAAGAAGCTGAATGAGAATAAAACACTAGAGTATATCTTGCAAGAGACCATTTTATAGGGTAGAGGAAAGATACACTTTTAAAAATCTCACATTCACATGAGATCTCTAAAATCGGCCATTCCACAGATTTGTTGTCTTGTATCCTTTGATCGATTCTACTCTCTATATGCATCTAGTAACATTTCAAATATGGATAAGAAAGTGTGACTTTACAACATGTTCTCCCATACTGAAAAATTCTTCAGAAAGTTACAAATAAAGTGTCTTTGTGGTTGAACAAGCATCCCAGGCCTTCCAGTGTGAGACTGCAAAGAGGGACCCTAATTCTCCCCACGAACAAGGCCAGGGAGATACCATGCATGAGACCCACACTGTCAGCGATTGAGAGTATCACTAATCATGCACACCCCATCCAACATCTATCTGCCTGGTGTTTCAGTGATAATTTGGTGCCTGGTTGGCTTTTAACAAATTCATAAATAAATTCTTAGCACTGTAACACAGTGCCTACATTTCATTCCAATTCTTCTTCAGGATTTGGAATATGATCCCTTGTTTCCTTGGTAATTATAAGATAACAGTTCAAAGATAAGGTTCCCTGAACATTGAAAAAGACATCTTAAGGACTGAATATATATTTTTTTTCCAACAGTCAGGAAATACATACAGATATGAAGTAAGCTTCTATTTTTAAACTTTCTTTCTTTTTTAAATTTATCTATTTAGTATACGGTCTCACTACTCATTTTCAACAGAGAAAATTAAGCCTATTAAGTTCAATTTGCATCTATCCTTTCAATAATCACATGTTGCTGAGGCGATATGAAGATTATCCTCAGACTGCCACTGAGGCCTGAGACGCACCTGCTAGCAGGAAGGAGAGCCTATAATCTGAAATTATTCTTAATTTTTCATAAGAAAAAGAGTATAATCACAGAACAGAATTGATATAACAGAGAACAATAAATGTAGAATGAATACATAAGATAGAAAAACTATACATCATAGATTCCTCAGAGTACTCAAAATTGGAGCTGGATGTTATAACACAAGTTTATAATCCCAGCTACACAGAAGTTTGAGGCAGGAGGATAGCAAATTCAAGGTCAACCTAAGCAAATTAACAACGTACTATCTCTAATTAAGTAATAAAAGAGTCTAGGGAGATACATAACTCAGTGTTCCAGGATTCTATCCTTAGTATGGAAAAAAGTATAATATAAAAAATATGAAAAAATTAACTACTATATGATTATCTATTGTGTTCTTGAAATATGTACAGTACATATTAAGAGATTCTCACCATACAAAGACTATGTGAGTTAAGTCATGTGTTAATTTCCCACGCTACCCATTCCAAAATTGATACCTGAGAGTCGTCTAGATAGTTCAGCAGATTAAGAACCTGCCTAGGCAAGAGCAGAGACTGGGGTTTGATTCCTGGCACCACATGCCATAATGGCCCCACGCCCTGGGCACACTGAGCTGGCCACTGAGACCAGATGTGGTGCCGCATGCCTGTAATCCCAGTGCTGGGAGAAACACTGCAAGTCCTAGCTGCACAGTGAAACTCTGCAAAATATGTAAAAAATCTAAGAAAAAATCTAAAAACAAACAAACAAAAAAAACCAAATCAGTATCTATTTTAAAGCCTCATTTTCCACATGACAGTTTTAATCTTATCTGTAAAGCTGTGACATTTAAACTAGTAAATATGTCAAAACACACATGCATGCACCCCGAGGCATGGGATTTCAGCATGTATTCTCTCAATATAAAAAAGAATTTGTCAGCCATGAGAAAATAGTTTCTATGCATTTTAGTTGTTTAGTATTATACCAAATGGAGCTATCATTTCTCATTCTAATAATAATACAAAACAGTTAAATGTATGAAGGAGCAAAGTAGCAATAATTTCTATCATTAGTTGAACACATCTTGACTACTTCTCCCTCAATACTTCTAGAATGTAGAAGCTTTCTTTGTTTCCTGCTTTACCACCCTTGTAGCTGTACCTTGCACAGCAGGTACTAATTCCTACTTAAGCTACAAAAGACAGAAGTGTGAGAAATAATCTTCATGTCCTCATATCATATACCTCTGATAAACTATGAATACCTCGTCACATGTGCACGTAATTACAGCATTAGGCTGCAAAGTTAGATAAAATAGACATGCAGTGCCTTTTTCAATTCCAAGGGTGCCCACTTCATAGCTAGAAGCTTGGGAGTTATATTTCTCCTGTAGCAATCATAGTAATGTGAATAAACATAATACACACTTATAGGCATTACACAAGTTTTCAGTGGTAAGTCAGGTGGAGCTGTTCAGTCGCGTTTTCTCTAAGAACCAATACTACAAAATGAACGATGACTGTAGCTCCTGCATCTGTGGAGAGGCCTTAACTTGCTGGAGGTATATACATAGAAAATGATCACTAGGTTCTCAAAAATAGCCTCTAAGGTTGGCATTCAAACTAGTGGTTATGACCGAAATTAGACGATGTTACGTTTTTGGTGCAAAAGAACTTGGTGATGAATCCCTGAGCATTGCTCAAAGAGTATGAGGGAAGAGATTCTTGATCCCTGGGCTGGAAGATGGTGGACGCTCCCAGATGTGGGATATTTGTTGCACTTCCCACGCAACACAGCTTGTATGTTCAGTTCTGAAAATAGAAATCTTACTGTATATTTCTACTTGTGGTTTCCTAATGTTTGTGCTCCTAAAACTCTTAGATGCTATGGAGTCTAACCATATCTATGTCTGTGTCAATCTCAAAAGGGTACAACACTTTGGAACACAATTACTTTACTCACTGGGATGTTATCCTCAATATGAAAGACAAATATTTCCATGATTATATAATACAGTCATAAGTGAGCGTACCAGTTTGTTGCACTAGGACATTCTCAATGAACTTAAAACCAGAGAGTGTATTGATTTATCTACAAGCCAAGGAACATCAGCAATTGCAAGCAAGCCACCAGAAACATTGGTTCATTAATTGTGATAGATATACTAATTAATGTAAGATATCAACAATAAAAAAGCTGTACAAAAACTGCTTTTATTTCTGAATTTTTCCCTCTAAATGTAGAACTTACTATAGAGTAGACAGTATGTAGAAATGAAAGTAAAAATTGGCATTAGAATTAAATGTCATATGCTAATCACATGATTATTTGCCAATGGATAATGGCCAACTAAGCAAGGAATTTTCCATGACATCATTTGAATTAAAATTATTAGTAGCATGAAACAATTGCTCAAAATTATAGTCTACTCAACTTCTAAAACTGTGATAACATCTCAGTTCTCTTTTCTTTTTGAGACAGGTTCTACCTATGCAGTTTAGAGTGGCCTTGAAGTTACTATTAGTTGGTCTGAACTTGAACTCAAAATGATACTTCTGCCTCAGCCTCCCAAGTGCTGGTATAACAGGTGTGCACCATCACGCCTCGCCCATCTTGTGATATTTAAGGTAAAATTCAGGGAATTAGGATAAGTCTATTCAAAATTAAGTTAAAAGAGAAATGGATACAATGCAAGTAGGCAAAGAATTATGAAACACAAATAGCTGTCTTCAATCTAAATAGAATAATATTAGTTCATAAAATGGCTACATTTTATTTACCCTAGAACAAAGGGTAAATCAACATCCACAGAAATCCATTACTTTACCTCATCTGTCACATTTTTTGAAGTTAGAAAATGGGATATGCGTCTTTTCTGTATGAAAATCATGGAAAAAATCAGTTTGTATTGTCAGTTGCACTGTTGACAATAACAATGGCTTTTCATCGCCACTAAGGAGCACATCACAGACACAGCATGTTCAGTTTCGATCAATCTACACTCTGAAAAAGAATCCTACTCTAGAAATCGGAGCTTCATTTTCTATATGATTTGAAGTTTATTCCAAAATCAGAGTGTCATTGTTCTTTAAGTGCTTAATTACCTTGTCTTCATTAGTATATGCTTGTAGTATATAGTGATTACAGTCACAACAGGGCATTACATGTATACAATGCATTTCAGTGCCTTTATTTCCCCCAATTGCTCCTCCCCTTTTAATTTAAAACCATGCAATTTTTTTGATTAATGTAGATCTATATGGGGACAATCATATGTGTATGAAGAGAAATATAAACATAAAGAAATAAATCATACTTCAGAGTGATACCTAGAGCTTCCAATTTGAAAATCAATAGCGCATATTAGAAGTCTAAATTAAGATTGTCTTTCCTTGCATGTCCCTCATGAAGTGGGAAGAAAACACTCTATTATCTCAGCTCTTCTTAATGCCTTTGTCGTTAGAAATAAAACTACAGCCACCCGTACTCCCATAGAGTATATGAAATTAGTGTACAGAGGTTAAGAAAAATCTCAATGATCTCATTCTGAGGACCATTTTTATGTTACATCAAAATTCTCTGTGGCACAAAAGAAATGTCAGTACAGAAACTAATGCAGTGACTTGAACAAGCCATCAGGCTCTGTCAGAAGACAACCAATTGTTCAGTATGGCCAGCATATTTTGTATTAGAAGAGATAAAATTAAATACAAGGACTACTATGTCTGTATTCGTACAATGGGGAAAGACCAAGTTTAACAAAGAGTTATGGAGTGGGAAATGACAGAGACCTATGAGGATTAACCCCACCGTACATGTCATATTAGTGACGGTATGTTTAATTGTGTCGCTTCAAGAAGAGATGGACCTACTTCAGACAATCTATGGCAAGAAGAAAACAAACACCTCTGAGAATACCTTCAGTTGTATTTCATCAGTGATTTCTCAGCCCATGTTAAAAGCACCAGATAATCAGGTGTGCATTTCTCTGCGGGCCTCAGAGCCTGCCACTGCAGTTTTCACTCACTGTGACTTAGATTCCACAGGATACTCTTTCTTCCTCTCACCTAAAACTCTTAACAAGGAAATAAAAGTTTTCCTTTTTCTCTTTTGAGCTCAACTTGAAAAATATTTATTTTACTTAGAAGCACAGCAATTTAAACAATATCTTTCAAGAAACATTTGAATCATTTTCTATTATTTTATGTTTTCATTGTGTGACATAAAATTTTCTGAATATCTGTCTTCTTTGAAAATGTTCCTCATTTGAAGCAGTTGACACCATCTCAGAAAAATCTGCAGCAAACAAGCACAATGTGTGCTCAGTGTCCTGAAACTTCCTGTTTATTTTGTTTATCTTGCGCCGTGTTAGGACGCTAAGTACAGGTCCAATGCACTTCATTTGGAAATTAAAAGCAAGTTTCCTACACTATTTGCTCTGCAGCTGGGACTCTGGGACAGTCTGACAGAGAGACAGTGGGCATCTTTCCATAGTTTTAGGAGAGGAACTATGGCTCTCTGGAAACAACATGGCTCAAATCACCTGAGAGCCTGCCTGGTGTTTGTTACCACCAATTCCTCATCTTCAGGGTCCTTGTCGTGGTCTCAATCATTCTTCTAGAAAAATCTTGAAGCCCACCTATTGCTTGAGTCTTTATTTTAATTTAATTTTTATAGCAATGAGACAGTTTCAAAACAGGTTAGTAGGACAGTTACAATAATTAATACCTTGCATATTGTTGTCTTCATAGTAGTTGTTCACAGTACAAGATGCAGACATGAACTTTACTGGTCACAATAACCTCAGCATGCTAATAATTGTTTGTAAAGCAGATGTCAAGCTTTGCAGCTTCTTTCTACTTTTTAATTGGAGGGCTCTAGCTGTGGAGCCAGTGCACAAGTTCTTGTTTTCACAGATGTGGAGCAAACGTGATGTAACTGCAGGGCTATGTGTTCACAAAGAGCAAGTGTGACGTTAGCTGGATGAGGTGAAGGGAAAAAGAAGGCTGAATGGGGCAAAGAGGGTAGTGCCTATGACGTCCTACCATTTTATGGCTAGTAGATATTTGAGTCGTATGATCCACAGTATGAACATAGACATTTAGTAAGCAATCTTGGATGAAAAGTAATGAAATAGAGTTGGCCCTTTTTGGTAGATTAATGTTTCTGTTTTGGTCAAGTGTAGTAATGGGATGAGATGACGGAATTTCCCTCCCTCCCTCCCTTTCCCCTTCCCTCTTTCCCTCCTTCTTTCCTTCTCTCTCTTCCCAAAGAAAATCATCATGAGGGGTGTATAGGTGGACTTATGAGAAACAAGTGGATCCACAGCTGTTCATGGACTTATGAAAAAGGTGTTTTGACTGTGGACTCTTTCAGAATCAAATACTGAACTTTGGTTTATGAATTCTCCAAATTGTCAACATGAACCTCCTGATATTCTTCTAGGGTGAGAATGAGCTCATATTTTTTTTACCAGATACTTCAGTTGTGCCAACGCCAATAAGATCATAAGGACCATTAATAGAAGGCATTTGAATATAAAACATTTAGGCAGTACTACAATTTTAAAAGGATAATTTGGTATTATCATGAATTTTTAATGTATATTTTCCAGGAAACTTTCAAATACTCTTTTCCATGCAGCATTAGTAAAAGCTGATTCTTTTTATCTCAACTTAAAACATTCTCTATATCACTAAGATTAACTAGCAAAATTTTAGGAAAACTGCAATTTGTAAAGCATGAAATGAAGAGATGTTATGTTCTTGTACTAACTCCCCAGGATGAATATGACCACTGTGTAGTACGAGCATGTATTAATAAAAAGAAAAAGAAAAAAATTTCTGTATATTAAGTAATATCTGTAATAATGATAATTTTAAAATGGGCATGTAAGTAAACTGAGCTTTCTATAAAATTCATAATTTTTAACCTAAATTAACATTTGCATTAAGTGTATGATTACATTTATTCTGTGGTTGGTGGGTTTGAATCCAGGGCTTTGTGCATGCTAAACAAGTGTTCAAACACTGACCAACAAGCCTAGACTTATGTATTTATTTATTTTTAAGATACTGAGATGGGATTTTGTTAAGCTGAGCAGACTGGTCTCACACTAGGAATCCTGCTTGAGACTTCTGAGTAGCTGTAAAGGCTGGCACCAAATATCAAACACACATTCTTTATTAAAACAAAGCAGATCATAATATGGATCATACGACTCAAATATGTACTACTCATAATATTTTATGGCGTGTAACTACCAGAATTCTCTAATTTTTACCCAGTGAATGGAAAATTTTAATTAGAACTAAGATATGCAAATATATTGGTCACGTAACCATAAAGATCTATGAAATTGATGATAATGAGATACATGAATATATTTTCCATTTATTTGCATATTGCTTTAAAATTGATAACATGGTACATTACATGAATTTGCACACATTATAGAATTATGGAGGGAAAACAGTAATTTGATATAAAATTTTGCGAAATTTAAAGGACATCACTTAAATTATCTGATTCCAGTCTTTCAGTGTCTTTAGACTGTTTTCAATGCTGAAAATTATAGATAACTGAGAACAATGCAGGATAATTCATATTTGTAGACACATAAATCATATCCTGTAAAGGATAAACTGCCTTTTTCTCACACCATGAGAAATTAACTGTATAAACATTCATGTACTCATTTCAATATTCCTCATCTTGTGCTTGTCTGTTCTTCACATTATCTCTTTACTCTGTTGATTTTGACATTTCCGTGCTTTCCTCATTTATTATAATAAAATATATAACATTTTCCTTATTTTTATAAGGAGTCGAACTCCTGGCCTTGCGCTTGCCAGGTGGGCACTTGCACCGCTTAGCTGTCTCCCCAACATAAGAGGTCCATTTTTATTGGCATAGCTTTCATGATACAAGCCCCTTAAGAAACACATTTTAAGGGAACAATTGAACGACAAATTGCATTTTGTATACACATGAATTTTACCTGTGTAAAGGCAAATGGATATGTTATTCTATGAATATCTTTGTATAAGAACATACAATTTTTCTGAAGTTCTTTTTAATTAACATAAGTATATAGGATCAAAAATGATTTTTGTATTCAACACCTGACTTGTGGCTGAGGCCTTATTTACCCACACTTTAAAAAGAGAATATCTTGAAGTGGGGAGTGTGTATGTGTGTGTGTGTGTGTGTGTGTGTGTGTGTGTGCGTTCTCTTTTTGGTGAATTTCAGATCTACATAATGGTGCCATTCATCATATGTAAGGAATGTTTAGTATACAAGATATCTTGCTTTTTTTTGCTTCTTTTTGTCTTAAAAAGCATGCTAAATATACATTTATTGAACTTAAATTTTATGTGACATGAAGCATTCTTAAAAAATAAATGTTTGTAATGTGCGTGAACACAGGGCCCGCCCATTAGCTCAGTTGTTTAAGTGCCTGCTTAAAAAAAGCAGTGAGGCTCAATTTCCACTGGTTTGAACCCAGATACTCCAGCCAAACCAGAAATGCCCTGAAGGCATGTTCAGACCTCCCCCCACCAAAAAAAAAAAAACCTTCTGTAATGTGCATGAACATTGTCATCCTCGGCTGCTTTCCTGGAGAAGCGCAGCTGGATAAGTGGCAGTGGAGCAATGGTGATGGGGTGGCGGGAGGGCTCCCCAAGACGTGTGTGTGCAGATTGCTCTGTCTCTCTGTCTTTGCAAATCAGAATGTTCTTTTCCTCTGAGCATGGATAAGGCACCTTTCTTATTTCAGTACTACAAACTGCTTCAGAAAAAGGGCAAGAGAATGTCACTGTGACCTTCTCCGGTTTGCTAACTTGCTTGAGAGGAGAAAGTAAGAATAAGGTCAAAGTGATCATTCTGCTTCTGCTGTTTGTTCGAATGCAAAGTGCCATATTTTGAAGTTGCATATCCTATACTCCACTTCAGACAGTGAGTCAAGATTTCTAGTATTATGAAGAAACAAGGTTAAAAATGAAATATTCTCTGTTTTTCAAGATAACTTGATAAAAACACACTCAAGTTAAATTTTATCTTTTTGTATATAATTAAGAGTCCATGCTTCCCAGTCCCAGCCCAGGCCTGGTGAGTGTGTGGGAGAGCTTCCAGCTACACTGTACCAGCAGGACCTACTAGTTCCAGCCCAGGTGCAGCATGGTTGAGACCCTCTTCCACCTCCTTGGGATGACCCCCACCACTCCGCGGCACCTCCTGTACCCCACCCGCTGAGTAGGAATTTCTGCCATGTTCCAGGAACACCCAGACTGAGAGGGAAACTACAGAAACAGTACCTTTTAAAATAGCACTGAAGGAAATGAAATACCTTGGAATTAATCTAACCAAGGAAGTCAAAGATCTTTTCAAGGAAAATTACTGTACTCTGAAAAAAGAGATCGTAGAGGATTTCAGAATATGGAAAGATATTCCATGCTCCCGGATAGGAAGAACCAACATTGTGAAGATGGCCATACTCCCAAAATTGCTGTACAGATTTAATGCAATCCCTATCAGACTACCACCGACATACCTCACAGAGGTTGAGAAACCATTCCTAAAATTTATCTAGAACCAGTAAAGACCTAGAATACCAAAGGCAATCCTGGTCACGAAAGACAAGGCAGGAGGCATTAAAATTCCTGACTTGAAATTATACTACAAGGCTACTGTGATAAAATCAGCATGGTACTGGCAAGAAAATAGACCTGAGTATCAATGGAATAGATTAGAAGACCCTGAAGCCCCTATGAACACACTCAGCTACCTTTTCTTTGACAAAGGGGCCAAACATAGTCACTGGAAGAAAGATAGCTTCTTCATGAAATGTGCTGGAAAAACTGGCTCTCCACATGCCAAAAACTAAAATTTGACTGAGGTCTATCACCATGCAATAAACTAAAGTAAAATAGATTAAAGACCTAAACATTAAAGCAGAGACACTAAAACTCCTGGAAGAGAAAGTAGAAGGAACTCTTGAAGACATAGGGGTAGACAAAGACTTCCTGAATAGAAATCAAATCACACGGGAAACAGTTGAAAGAATTAACAACTCGGATCCTGCTCTTACTGAGACATTTTTTCACGTCAAAAGAAATTACCAACAAGGTGAAAAGGCAACCCATAAATTTGGAAAAAATCATGACAAATAAGTACTCAGACAAAGGTCTGCTCTCTAGAATTTATAAAGAACTAAAAAATACTAAGGCTCCAAATTTTAAAGAACCTATCCAGAAATGGGCATCAGAGATGAGCACATACTTCTCAGAGGATGAAATTAAAGAAGCGAATAAATATATGGAAAAATGCTCCACATCACTAGCCATCCACGAAATGCAAATTAAAACAACACTGAGATATCATCTCACCCCAGAAAGGATGGCTATCATAAAGAAATCACCCAACAACAAATGTTGGAGAGGCTGTGGGGTAAAAGGAAACCCTTCTCCACTGCTGGTTGGAATGCAGACTGGTACAACTGTTACAGAAATCAGTATGGAGACTCCTTAGAAAACTTGGACTGGAAATCTCAATTAAACCAGCTATTCCTCTACTTGGAATTTTCCTGGAAGATCTGAAAACATCATATCATAGGGATATATGTGTGTCCATGTTTATAGCAGCATAATTTGTGATAGCCAAATCTTGGAAACAACCAAGATGCCCATCACCTGAGGAATGGTTGAAAAAGATGTGGTATTTTTACACAATGGAGTATTACCCAGTTATAAAGAATGATTAACTCAAAGCCTTTATATTGAAGTGCATGCCATTTGAAGATATACTCATAAGTGAAATAAACCAGACACACTTGTGTAAATATCATATAGTTTCTCTAGTATAAGAACTCAAATGAAGAAATGCAAATAGAAAGGTATGATACAAGTAAAAGGAAAGCAGGTTCTCGAGGACTAACTAATCAAAAGAGGGAAAGGAGAAGAGCTAGGAAACATGACAGTGTCAAGCCATACAGTTATATGTAGAAGATGGGCAAGGCAATGATCCTGAGAATCTCCAGAAGTTTTTTAATCTAGCAGTTAATTGGAAAAATTCTCACCCTGCCTAACTCTATAGACTGATACCTGTGAACTGAGCAACTGCACTGAAGATGGTAATCTGTAATAGTAGTTTCATGCTTGGAGTGCCGGGCACTCTGGTCTTCTGAATATGGGCCGCTTGTCATGACACACCAGTTGCTGCTGTGCTGTCTCTTGGGTAGATGATTGTTCAAAAAGAAAGGGATGGTGAATGAAGGCAAGAGATACAAAAAGGAATATTGTGGGACTGTCCTGCTTCAAGGTTGTTTATGGTTAGGTTTTTATACTTATGTGTGAACATAAGAAGTATATAATTCTTTATGCCTATTATTAAAAATATATTCAAATTTTTAAATGTTTTTTATCATATACTATAGGGACTTAAAGTTGAACATGTCAATACTTGATGAAAAGTACCTGTTTCATGTTATGCCTAAGATGTTTGATATTCAGACAGATAGTGAGGTTAAGCTTAACAGCCTAGGTGGTATGGTAATAACAATAAGCTTCTTTCTGGATGGTTAACAACTTAAGTTTGCAGACCAAAATTAGAGAAAAAGGAGGACTGTAAGGAAAGCCAACATTTTGTCTCTAGAGTTCAAAGGTCAATTAAGACTCAGGACATATGACAACTTATACTGTAATGTCATGTAACTCTGTAGTGTCCCACATTTTCTGATCAAGGAGATTACGGGGCCAAAGAGGAAAGTGATCGATGATGTAGAGTTTGCCTAAGGAGAGTCACATGGAGAGAAAACATTCTCTCAGGCTTTCACAGAGAGCACATTGGCCAAGCAATGGCCGTGACTCATCCATATGGCTGACACTGACAAAGGTTCTACAATCCGAGGTACAGGGTCTCAGGATAAATCCTGAGGGGATTTCACTGACCTTCTCAGACCCAAAAGCTACAACTCTTGTTGCATAGGTCCTGCTTTACCTTGGTCTTAACCATCCAGCAGAAAAGTATAAAAACGAATTATAAGAAGTAATGCCATGTTGTTATGTTGAGCTGTAGGGGACTCAGGTGAACAATTTCTGACATTGCCAGTGAAGTGGAAGCCCCAATAGTATTGTGAACTACTGAACTCTTTTAGAATATTTTGCTGAGTTAACACAGCTATAATATTTAAATGATGGAACTTAAAAAAGGGGATACAGATGAGTGTTCATTTTATATCTGTGTATTCAAAGTAGTTAGGATAGATATATAGTTACATTCTCTTAATGAATAGAGGGATTTGTTCTAATGGTGTTTGTAAATAGAATATCATGCCCGTTTCTTGTACAGCAATTAACCACTAGGAAGAATGTATGCAATGTGTTAATTATTGAAACTGTCCTAACAGTTTGGTTTGAAACTGTCTCATTGCTATTTGTTTTTCAAGAAAATTATTGAAAAATAAAATAAAATATAAAAGAGTTCATGCTTGCCATAGAGTTCATGTGTGTTTTTTTTTTATTTCTTCCGTTATTCTTTTCCTAATATTAACTTCATTACAAATTTGGCAGCTTGGAAAGGAATTAATTTTAAGTTGTTTCCCAAATTTTTAACCTATCATAACAAAGTGTCACAAGCTCAGATTTTCTTTTCTCTGCCAACAGTTCTCCAAGATCTACTGGGAAAGAAAATGCTAGTCCTGATACTCGACATGCTAGCCTGAAATCCCCCTCTAAAATCAAGATCCCCTCCATTTTCCACCCCTCCTGACATAAGAAGAGGCTTCCCACAAATACCAAGCATCATCCCGATCTGACCTGCTGAAAGTGAAACAATTGACGTCGGTTTTCTCACTGAGTTTTCAATTAAGAAAAACTAAAACAATTTTATAGGAAGAAAGACTGAACCTTATCCTGTACTTCACTCTCCTAGAGACTCATTTATTACGAAGGCCCCTCAAAATTTGTCCCTTACCATGAAATCTTCTCAGGCCATCTGTGTTCCCATTAAGCTCACCACTGCTCCTTCAGTCTTCTCCATTCTCCTTTTTCCTATAGAAGCAGAAGCATGTATCTTTCTAGATCACATCACACTGACAAAAAATCACATGCCTGGGATTCTCTGCCACTGCTGTGGTAGTTAATAAATTTTCTTGCCTTTCCCTATTTAATCTGTACATTGTCCAGTAATTTCAGTGAAGTATATAAAGGAAGCAGAGAGAAAATTTCCTGTTACCTCGATAGCTCTGGTTTTTCTTTTTGTTTTTTTTTTCATAATTTTATTGAGAAACAAATAGCAATGAGACAGTTTCGAACCAAATTGGTGGGACAGTTTCAATAATTAACACATTGCATGCATTCTTCCTAGTGGTTAATTGCTGTACAAGATACAGACCTGACACCCTATTTACAGACACCATTGGAACTAATCTCTCTATTCATGAAGAGAATGTAACTATATACCTATCCTAACCAGTTTGAATACAAAAATACAAAATGGACATTCATCTGTATCCCCTTTTTTTACTAAGTTCTCGTTATTTGAATATTATAGGTGTGTTAACTCAGCAAAATATTCTGAAAGAGTCCAGTAGCCCATAATAGTATTGGGTCTTCCGCTTGACCGGCAATGTCAGAAATTGTTGACTTGAGTCCCCTACAGCTCAGCATAGCAGCATGGCTTTGCTTCTTATATTTCATTTTTATACTTTTCTGCTTGATGGTTAAGACCAAGGTTAAGCAGGACCTGTGCAACAAGAGTTGTAGCTTTTGGGTCTGAGAAGGTCAGTGAAATCCCCTCAGGATTTATCCTGGATCCTGTACCTCAGATTGTAGATCCTTTGTCAGTGCAGCCATGTGGATGAGTCACGGCCGTTGCTTGGCCAATGTGCTCTCTGTGAAAGCCTGAGAGAATGTCTTCTCTCCATGTGACTCTCCTTAGGCACACTCTACGTAGCTCTAGTTTTCCTAATAGAAAAATGACATTTGACACTATGATACTGTTTCTTGGGATGCGAGTTATGGTTGTCAAATCTGAAGAGCCATCATTCTATGGACACTTCAGTACACACTCGTCAAAGCACTTTAACTTGTTGACATTTATTTTAAATGTAATATTCAAACAAATATTTCAAATTATATTTTTCCTTTTTTGTGTGTTTTCCAAAATATTTTAATTTTTAGCTAATATTAAAAATTTTTAATATAGAAATCTTAAAAATATTTCCAGAAAACAACAGCTACTTGTTTGAACTTAGGAAAGAAAAGACTACCTATTCCCTTGATGGAGTATGATGTATAAAAACGGGAACAGCAGTTGGGGGGTAACTGGGGGGCTGGAAGGAGAGACCAACTCAGCCACAGAAACAGCAGACATTTCTGGGTTTATGTGGATCCAAATGAGGAAGAATCTCAGGGGCTCCATACCTAGGGGATGAAATGACAGAAATGTGCCCACGTGCCCGCACTACTTGCCCCGCCTGTCTGCGTTTCTGCAATCCTTGTGATTCCTTTGCTAAAGGGTATCAAAGACGTGCTAAATGCTTACAAAATAAGCAACACATGTAAAGCACATGGTGATATTTTTAAGAATAATTCTGCATTTAGAAAGAAAATACGTAGATATTTGTCTGAGAATCATAAGCCTATCTGTCTTGCTTCTACTCACAGAAATAAAGTAATAAAAAAAAAGGAAAGAAAAAACCATAACAAACCTTTATTGAGGTAGGCTTACACCCTACTGCACAGACGAGTCTGGAATTTCTGGGCTGTACTGGCTCTCCACCACAGCATTCTGAGAAGCTGGGGTTTGAGGCCTGCTTCAGCAAGCCTGGGAGAAATTAGAATTTTGAATATTTCCCCTCAGCTTCAGGTATAGCGGGCTTTTGGAAAGTAATGAGATCACAGGGCACTGTGCTCATCAGCAAATAAATCCCCTGATGCCTTCCTAGGTGACTGTGGGGTTTAAAAGCAGGCCTTGGAGGGCACATCACGGCCTAGAAGGGCTTGTGCTGGCTTCTGGCTTTTTTGTTCCTGCCGCTTCCTGTTTGCATAAGGTTTAGACTTTCCCTCTGACCTGACTTTATGCCATGCGATTTCTGCTGCGGCGCCCACTGGCCAGGAGCTAAACAACTAGAAACTGTAAACCAAAATAAATCTCTACTTGTTTCATTAGCAGTGATCAGATATCGTATCCCAGCAATGAAAAAATGAGTAATAAAATCGCCAAAAAGGTGTAGGGATGTAGTTCACGGGCAAAACGCCGACCTGGCAAATGTGACGTCATCAGTTTGATCACCAGTACAAAAAAAAAAAAAGAAAAAAAGAAAAAGAAAGGAAGAAAAGGAAAGACAAAAAATGACCTAGCATGACATCGTATTTTAAAGAAGACAGAGCTGATAAAAAAAGTTCAATGTCTTGAGGGACTTCTTAATGATAGTGTACTCATTAAAAGAAGAAAAGAAATATCAACTTTTGAGGAGAAATAATAGGTGAGGCAGATGGCTAACTTAGAGATGGAAAGCAGCAAGTGTGGAGGTACAAAATGGGTTGAGAAGCTTTAAACCAACAAGATTTATATGGTTAACAGCGAAGAGACCCAAAAGGCTAGCTATGTTTCAAAGGTTTTCTTGGCAAAAGAACAAAAAGATACATGAAAGAATGGGAGCATTTTAATCACTGCAGTGAAGAAATTCGATACTGAATATTATGTGAAGATAATTTATCCCATGAATATAATTTTGTACGACTCATCTCAAAATAGGGTACCCTCTAACTGAGCCAGCATGTTGGTTGCCATTTCTCTTGCCAAAGTTGGAGACCAGAACAGACATTGTGAATACATATCTCTCCCAGGTTATGCATAAAACATTTAATGCTGCAATTTAATACACTCATAAGTGTTCTAAACATTATCTCATTGTCTTAATACACATTTTACTTTTTCTTAGCAACTCTATGTACAATTTAAAAAGTAGCAAGTGAGCTTTAGTTTACTTCACAGTATATTTGGAAGTAACTTATTTCTATCTCTGTATTATTTCTATAAATAGCAAGTAGATTATCACTATTTAATATGATGTTGACATCAATTAGTGCAAGATGATTACTATATCTTATTAATAACCAGTTACAGTTTCTTAAAAATGAAATAACAGGTTGAAGAGCTCTTCAAAGGGCTCAAATATCAGTATGAATATTTCTCAGGAAGTTTTGGATCCTAGAGCTTTTCTAGATCATTTATCTTCATTCTAATCCATTCAAATTATGCATCAAGATGATTATAGGTACTACAGCCAATTATATGTGTCTAACCTATTAAGGGTACTCTAAATTCCTCATAAATTAAGCTTATTTCCAAGTGTTAATTAACTAAATGTATGAAAACTTGATTATAATTTGGCCTCTAGCATTTAGAAAAGTATTAATCCCCGTAAATTATCTTCTGTTATTGCTTCCATTTTACTGAAGCTGTTTAAATACAGCAAAGTATAAGTTATATCACCCAAAATGACAGAGTTAATCTCTCTTGGATTTGGAAATCACAATTAACTTTATATTACTGATCATCAAAGAAGGCAAAAGACCTTAGTCAATGTTCAAATGCTAAAGGTTGAGAAAATAGTACATGAGACTTCTAAAATGGGATCTACTTTCACAAAAGAAAAAAGTTGTGTTTTCTCTAATATTACATCTATGCATTTCAATCATACTATATTTGAAAACTATCCAGTACAGTAATAATAGGAGGTACAAGAAATGGTAACTTTCAAAAATATATCTTTTTCTGAAGGGATAAGGTAGAAAAATGAGATGTGTCATTATAAAAAACTGAAGTCTTTATGGAGGCAACCAAGAAAAACCGAGATCACGGTCCATTTTGATGACAACAACTGGAGAGATGTATTCACAAACCAATGAATGGCAAGCATTGCAAGGGAAGAGAGGGAGAAAGGATGAGAAGAAGCAAGATGTGTTAGCATACCTCCAAGTCCCTAAGAGAAGCGCAGTCATTATACACTGCAACTGTATCGGAAAAAGTACAGAAAAGCAGACATAAAAACATCGCAGCGTGACCTCAGCCATCCTCTTCCTCAGTTCTGGCTCTGAACAAGTTTTGGTGCTTCCCCATGTTTATAACGACCATTAAAGGCAAACAATTTTAAATTGATTAAAACTGTGATGCAGCCAGCACGGTGGAGTTAAGGACACCAAACAGGGGATTTCACAAGCACTTTCTCCAAGTGGCAAAAATGATGAAATATCTGTGGGGAATGTCTTTTCATAAAACAAGTTTTAAAACTCAGAAATTATATTACATATAAATTGCTTTCACTCAATTATTTGTGAGATGCTCTGAACAAATTATCAAATAAATTTGTGTGATAGTTTTAGGAAAATTATGGAGACGAATAAAAATTTTACTTTTGGTCCTGTTTTGAAAATCCAAAACTATATTTAACTTTGAGCTAGGAAAGTTAAATGTGTATTCTCTATTTTCTTGTGTCTTGACTTGTATAAACTGAACACAAAAAAATGAGATTAATTTGATAGCTTACTTTTCTTGTCTAGAAAGAATAAATCATTGAAAGTATGGTGTCAAAAAGAAAAATATCACAAATAGAATTTATAAAGACTAGAAATATAAAGTTCATTGTCTCCATAAACTACAGAATAACACACTCTTTTTTAAGTGTTGTGAAGTTTTTAGAGCTTCAAAATGAAATGAAAGCTAAATCATTTTGGCTTTATCGCCTGCAGTGAAAATGCACAGAGCCTTAAATATGAGCATTTGATGCCGTTTCTTGCCCTATTAATGCTGCGATGAAGACCAACTTTAGCTAATCTATGTTCACATAGTTCAATTTCACAGCATAATTCCAGAAAAATGGACTAAAATGAGGTAACTATTCTGTACACCACCTTCTTCTCAGCAATGATTTATTTCTCTAATAAAAAGTAACCAGTATTCTGTTTGGACAAGTATGATATAAATAATATACACTACAAAAAATAAAAAAGAAAAGAAGGCCAACATATTGTATATAGGAAATGACTTCAATATCATAAGTTTACAAATCTGATGGCCTGAAGTTCATTTCAATCCTCTGTTATGTGAATTGGCCCAAGAACCCCGGGGGTAAAACAAAAACTTGTTATTGCTAGAAAATAGAATAGGCAGCACTATGTCATTTTAGTGTGAGTTTTTTAAACATGATAAAGTAGATATCATAAGAATTTTGCCATCCTGATTATCAAATTTATGGTTCAGGATGTTCTTGAAAACTTTAGAACGCATTCTTTCACTTCAATAACAGTGCTAGAACACAAACATTCCACATGGACTCCTCTTGGAAGGTCTTACATGTTGTTTGGCTGCACAGGATATCAACAGAATAGAAGGGAGATGGGTATCAAATTGTCACCTCAACTGATATTTTAATTAACACTTTCTTGTATTGAGTGGCTGGGGGTAGAGCTCAGGGACATAAGCGCCTGCCTGGAAAGTGCAAGGTACTTCAGTGAAGTGCTTCCCTGTGTTTATGATTCAAGATTCCATATGATAAAATGCTACCCACAAAAGTAAACTGATTGCAAGCACACAAACTTTCTTTTGGCACCATGACAAATTACTGGACATGCAGCAGGTTGCAGGAGTGCTCTCTCCTAGCTCTGACTCAGGAAAGTCAGGCTGTGCAGGCTGCCTCCTCCGTAGAGGCTCTGTGAGAGACTCTTTTAGTTGCTTATTCATTTTACTGGGAAAACCTAGTTCTTTGAAATGTGAAGGTGCAGGTTCTCAACTCTCGTTTCCATTCTAACACTTTTTCTGATGATCATAGGTTTCTAGAAAGTATTAAGACTTCATTCAAACTCCAGCAGCTATAGTAAAAAAGACATCTTTTAGCGTCTATTCTTTCACAAGTAGTTTAATCAAATTGCTTTCTTTCTGTGAGGCTCATGTAGGCGCTTCTGCATTTGGTGGACACCTTCCGTGGGCTGCACTGTGAGTAACTGGAAAGTCTTCGCTCCATCTATGATGACAGGGGAGCAAGGGTTTGGCCCCAGTTCCACTTTGCTTTTTTCCTCTTTGCTTTTCCCTCTTCTGGAAGATCTGACCAAATTCATGAATCCCCAAATCTGTTCTCTTGTTCTTAGTTCTCTTCAAGTAAATAAAGTGCATAATTTTAAACTGAGCACGATTCAACCTCCAGCTCCCCCTAGCCACCCAGTGCGTGTGGTACTATAAGTCAACTGCATTCAGCCCTGTGACTAGGGTGGACCCTGGAGACTAGACTATCCAGCCCAGGCAGGGACCTTCTTCATTTTCAAGATGTTGGACTTCTCAGGAGTGGGCAACAGTTTTGATTTCTTCTCCCTTCATTCTCAGGCAAGGCAGGACAGGGTATCTTATTGCATTGTTTTGTTGTATGCATCTTATGTGTCTAATTCATTTAGATTGCGGTAAATAGTTTTTTTAATCGAATGTCTGTTTAGTTACTGCTACAAGTCCGCTTTTTAATATATAAATAATACGAGCATGGGCAGTCAGTAGGCTTCAAGCAAATTACGTCACTCTGTTCTTGTCAATTCTTAGCACCCAACTGAGGTTTCTCAGTATTGAAGGAAATTTGCCTCTGGATTGCAACACACAAACTGCACTTCTGGGCATTTGACTCAAGAATGAAACAAAACCAAATGCCTATTTCTCCACAGCCTCTCCAGCATTTGTTATTGGATGACTTCTTGACATTAGCCATTCTTCTTGGGATGAGGTAGAATCTTAGTGTTGTTTTAATTTGCATTTCTTGAACAACCAATGACGTTAAATATTTTCATATATTTAGTTGCCATTTGTATTTTTTCTTCTGAGAAGTATATATTCATCCGAGATAACCTTCACTGTTGTTGGGAGTGAAGACTGGTACAACCACTATGGAAATGAGTGTGGAGATTCCTCAAAGAGCTAGGATTGGAGGTCCCATTCAAGCCAACTCTTCCCCTCCTGGGTGTTTTTTAGAAGAACTGAAAACCCATACCACAGTGATTTATGTGCACCCATGTTTATAGCAGCACAATTTGTCATAGCTAAATCCTGGAAAAAACCCATATGCCCATTAACTGAAGAATGAATAAAGAAGATGCAGTACTTAATACACAATGGAATGTTATTCAGCTGTAGAAAATGATAAATTTGAATTTCTTGTCAATAAGTGATGCAACTAGAGAACATACTCTTAAGTGAAATAAATCAGACCTGCATGTGCAAACACCATATTGTCTTCTCAGTGTGAGAACCTGAAAGAGAAAAATGGAATCTGAAGGGTCCAATAGACACTGGAAGAAGAGAATGAACTCATTCAAAGGGAAAGAGTTACTGAGTTGAGGAGAAGGACAGGATATGGGGTGGGGGAAAGAAATTTATCTATGTGTGTAAGCAGGATGGTTTGGACAACTTACTATGCATTTCTGCTGGTCTATGGAAAGAAGTAGTCAATGCTTTAATTTATTTCTTCTCTTTTTTTCAACTGTACTTTTTCTCTTCCTATACATTTCTTTCTTTTTTTCTTTCTTCTTCAATTTTACATGTGCATATCTGGTGATATGAACAACTGGTTGGAAGACAACACTATGTATTGCAACAAATATTGCAAAATTCATATTACTTTGTTAAGTGAAATTCTGTATTACTTTTAATTTTTTCTGTTTTAATTCTAATTTGTACTCTTTTTAATAAAAAAAATTCCACGGGGGGGGAACAAAAAAAAAACCCACAAATGTCTATTCCTTAGTGCACAGTGTTTGAGACTGAAGGATTCTCTCTGAGCCTGTGTTTCTGGGGCTTTCCATATTCTGCAATGTAATCTAAATGCCTTCATTTCAAAACATTCCTCTCTCTCTCTGTCTCTCTCTCTGTCTCTCTCTGTCTCTCTCTCTCTGTCTCTCTCTCTCTGTCTCTCTCTCTCTGTCTCTCTCTGTCTCTGTCTCTCTCT
>NW_004524719.1:1461164-1462319 GCF_000260255.1 Octodon degus | reverse complement strand
CTCTCTCTCTCTCTCTCTCTCTCTCTCTCTCTCTCTCTCTCTCTCTCTCTCTCTGTCTTTTGCCAGGGCTTGAACTCAGGGCCTTGACTTGCCAGGCAAGTGCTTATTCTACTGAGCTATCTCCCTGGCTCCTCAAAACATTCACATCTATGTAGCATTCCTGTACATTATTGTAGCTTGTTTACTTTATACCTTCTCCGATGAGTCACCTCACATGAGCTTGTCACTTCATTACAGTTCCGTTTCACCTCTAAACTCAACCCAGAAGTAGTAGGACAAGCTTTAGCCTGCTCACATTATTATCACTGTTTCTCATTTATGTTTGGACATAAGAATCTTGAGCTCTTTTCCTGCTTTTAAGGATCCTTCAGGATTGTCTACATGTCAGTACTTAACAAATCTCTCCTTTATTGTTTTTTCTTGCCTTGAATTTATTTTTCTTTTAATAGCAACTCTTTGACTTCAGTGACAATTGCAAATATTTCTAGATCACTTCTCCAGTCTCGTTTCTCATTGTTCCCTTCCCCCTCTACCATTCGATCAATGCTACTCCGTTGCTTGTCTTCTTATGGTGCTCTGTTGCTTGTCCCCTTGCCTAGTGCATTTCTGCCTTCTACCTGCTTAATGTGAGCTGTGCTCACATCTCTCCGTGCACTTGTGGGGTGTTCAGATAAGACTTCAGGTTGCTCTGTTGTGCCTACATTCAACTTTTCATTTTCTTTCTTTTTTATATTCCCAAGAATCAACTCTACTAGTTCACTATCTCTCTACACATCTCACTCCAAATCCCACAGACAGAACCTGACACTTGTCTTATTCATTGCTGTATTGCAATGGCCAGCCCAGATTATAAAATAAGCTCAAAGACAAAATATATTTGTTCTCTGTTGATTGATGCTTCTCAGTTTTGCTTTTATAATATTGATTTCAGGTATAAAATGGACTTTACTCATCCTCTGTTTAAAATGATTTAATTAAAGCCAATATTTTGGCCCTAGCCTTCTAAGGTCAATTAAGACGCAGGACATATGAGAACTTGTACTGTAACGTCATGTACCTCGGTAGTTTCCCAAATTTTCTGATCAAGAAGATTATGGGGCCAAAGAGGAAAGTGATCGATGACGTAGAGTGTGCCTAAGGAGAGTCACATGGGGA
>NW_004524719.1:1453752-1460669 GCF_000260255.1 Octodon degus | reverse complement strand
ATAGATATATAGTTGCATTCTCTTAATGAATAGAATGATTTGTTCTAATGGTGTTTGTAAATAGGATCTCAAGTCCGCATCTTGTACAGCAATTACCCACTAAGAAGAATATATGCAGTGTATTATTTGTTGAAACTGCACTTCCGATTTGATCTGAAACTGTCTCATTGCTATCTGTTTATCAATAAAATTTTGAAAAAATAAATAAAATAAAATGATTTAATTTGTGTCACTAAGCTCAAATACATTCCAGAGTTCAGTGAATCGGAAAACATTTCCAAATTGTAGAATCATGTGGCCTTAGAAGGCTTTTGTCTTCTGTACTTTGTGTTAACCTTTCCATTCTACTCTCCTGAAAAAAGGTTCATTTACTTATTCAGAGAGATCAATGCAAATAAATCACAGCTGGAATACATCCTCACCCTTACTACACACTGTCCCCTCCTCTTGGCCCCTGTGATCCACCCCCCTGCTGCCTGAATGTGACAGTGTCAAATTCAGACCCCTGGAATTCTTCTTTCCACCATAGGATATTATTTTTATTTTTATTTTTTATTTTAGGGAGGTGTCTACAGAATGTGCAGGGACTCACTATGTTATGGTTTTTGTATAGTTGTCCCCTCAAAGCCTCCTGCAGTTTTGGGGTGGCTTCTGGAGTTTGTGTTTGATTATTGTGGGTGTGGATGCTGCACCTGCCCTGGGGCAGGTAATGTACGTTACAATGAATGGTGGGAAGAGAAGCTGGCTGCTTGATCTGCTGCTACCCCTCCTTTTGCTCTTGCTGTTTGCCACAGCCATGAAAGGTTGCCCTCTGCCATGTGCCAGGCTGCCTTGGAGCCAGCTGAGTATGGACTGAAACCTCCAGTAACTATGAGCTAAGTAAATCTTTCTTTCCTTCATTTTGAGTGTTGGGTATTTGTCTCAATGAGACAATAGTAACTAAGACAGAATTTGGTACCAGTAGTGGGGTCGTTGCTGTGGCTAAACATGACCATGTGGATTACAAGCTTTTGGGAATGGCTTATGGGGAGAGATAGGAAAGGTTCAGAGATGTCACTTAAAGTGAAGTGCTAAAACAGCTTTGGCTGTTCTGTTTGGGAGATGCTGGTCAGAGCTCAGAAGACCAGAAGGCTGGTAGAAAAATGGCCTATGAAGACCAGGCTGGGGAGGTTTCTGCTAGAAAGAAGGACTGCATTTGTTTTTATACTCCAGATCATTTGTGTTTTGACTTGGTAGAAAGGTTGTCTGCATTTTGCTTGTGTCCAAAGAGTGAGTTTAAGCATGGTGGACTGATTAATCTTTCAAAGGGTATTTCAAAGCAGTCAAATATTGGGGAGGTGTTACGACTGTTATTGGGGGCTTTTAGCCAGATTTATGTTGAAAATGGAGAGCAAGGAGCCCAGCAGGATGATGCGAGATGTGATTTTGGCCAGAAAGGAAGTGCTAAGAAAGGTGAAGACTGCAAAGATATAGCTGGGAGGATCTCCACTGCCAGGAAGGAACAAGAGATTGGAAAGGCTGGGCTGAGGGCATCACAGGAGGAGGCAGGGCTCCACCCTTCGCAGCTTCAGAACTGCAAAGTCAGGGACTCTGCTTTTAAGGGAAAGCCACTGAGTCCCATTTTCCAGAATTGGCGGCAGCATGGGAATATATTCGTCTGATTCAAGGTCAGAGTGATCAGCAATCATGTCACTCAACCCCTACAGCCAAGAGAGAAGGAAGCCTGGCTACTGATCCAGCTAGCAGCAGACCTTGGCTTCATCCACGTGGCATTGGTTTCTGGCACCTGCAGAATGCAAGAACTCTGAGGTTAAGAAGGCTTCCACCTAGCTTTTGGAAGACCTGGGAGGCCAGGCAGTGTGTGAAGAGGGCAGTGTGTGGAGCTGTGAGACAGAAGCCTATTCCATGGAAACCTCAGAAATTTGGAAAAGCCAGGAATGTGGATCATCTAAGGGAAACTGCAAGGAGGGTGCAAAACAGGCCTGAGAGAAAAGTCATAGGAGCTACTGCCAGAAGTGCTGTAGGGGTGGAGCTATATAAGGCCTTCTCAGCTCACAACTCATTACAGATTGCTTCAGATATCCCACATGGAACTATAGGACTTAATGTCTGCCCTGCTGGATTTTGGACTTGTGTTGGTTTATCTTGTGCCTTTGAATGCTGTAAGTGTTTAAGTTTACATTTATACAGGGGCTCATAGTGGAGACTTGGCCTTGGATATTTGGAAGAGACTTGGGACTTGGACTTTTCAGCAATGCTGAAACTGTTGGGACTTTGGCAGCTCTTAGAGATGGACTAGAATGGCTTTTGCATAAAGGGATGTGCATGAGTCCTTGGGGGTCCCGGGGTGGAATGTCATGGTTTGTGTATAGCTGTCTTCTCAAGCCTAATGCAGTCTTGAGACAGCTTCTGGAGTTTGTTATTGATTATTGTGGGTGTGGACGCTGCACCTGCCCTGGGACAGGTAATTTGCATTACAATGTAAAGTGGGAAGAGAAGTTAGCAGCTTGATTTGCTGCTACCCCTCCTTTTGCTCTTGCTCTTTGTGGCAGCCATGAAAGGTTGCTCTGTGCCATATGCCAGGCTGCCTTGGAGCCAGCTGAGTATGAACTGAAACCTCCAGTAACTGTGAGTTAAATAAACCTTTCCCTCCTTCATATTTGTCCCAGCAATGAGAGAAGAGTAACTAAGACACATACTAGATTGGACTAGTAGTGGTCTGCCTATTTACAGCCTCTCAAATTCTGGGATTACAGTGTGCACTGCCGTACCCAGTCTCAATTGCAGTCTCAGCATGCTCCGGGGGCAGGGCCAGCACAGCAAGCCTGGGGATTGAACCTTCCAGCCCAGCACCTGCTTGCAAGCACTTTGATCTGCTGAGCTATTTGGCCAGCCCAAAATTAATTGTTCTTGATTAAATTCATCATAAGATTCGCTCAACAGACACTCACTGACACTGGACTATACTTCCCTGGTTTACAGTGTCCTTCAGATACCTCAGCGAATAAGAGATCTTGACTGCATCATCAAGCTCCCATTCCAGTTTCATTTACTTGTATCTTACATAGATGAGAACTTTTCAAATAAGACATTGCTCTTCCATTTCCATAGAAATAGCCTAATACTACGTTCAAGCCCACTTTGAACATCATTTGTGAGGTATTGTCCACCTCTGTTTCAATGTATTCAGAACACTGTTAATTCAATTAACATGAAAAATTGTAATTATTGTGCAACTTTCACATCCAAGACTAGGGCTGTCATCAACGTTAGGACTCTACCATCCACTCCGTCACATGTACTCATTGTAAGTATGTGGCAGACTGGAATTTCCATTAAGTTAAGGCACAACATTCAGTGACATTTTTATATGTCCCATTTGTACCTAATAAAGTTCATGGACAAATGAAAATAGTACGTATCTGTGTTAGATATGTTTTTCAATTGTGGTGACTGGCTTTTAGGGTACTATTACTGAAGGTATCTTCCATGAAACCCAGTACGGTCTCCGCCATTGCCGGGTTTGTTTACTCCCTTGGTGGCCCCGGATGTGAGAGTCCTACGGGGTTCTGTCTGGGAAGCGAGGCTCTCATCACTCAAATGCTTTTTTCTAGTCCCTTTGAGTCTCTGATGCCAGAACCGTAGCACTGTCAGTTTAGATTCTCATCTGCGTCTCTGTGTAGATGTCTACGTTTGCGTGTGTGGGCAGCACACACCTTTGATGCCTGGTCAGTATTGATTGTTTCCATGTATTGGCGCACTTGTGTGGTATGTACTATTTCCCTTCCTCCAGGAAACTGGCACATGTTCACTCTACATCTTAACTGCCTTTATTATTCATTCGTGTTCCCCGGCCTCTCTGCTCTCCACCTTTCCTTGACCCATTCCTCTCAGGAGTTGTACTTGCAAGCCATACATAACCCTTCCACTCTTTGTGTGGAGTTCCTGCATGTACACAACACATCCCAATTCATTTTCAATCCTCCATCTCTTGAGCTTCCTCCTCCCTTTCTTTTTAAATTTATTTTTCTTAATCTATTTGGTTGTTACAAGGTCTCACTATGCAGCTCAGACTCATGGAGATCTTCCTGCTTTCAGCCTCCCCAGTGCTGGGATTATAGACGTGGGCCACTCCACCTGGCCTCTAACCGGCTCAGCTTGCCCTGGGGGTGGGGCTGGTGCAGCGTGTGATGCAGAGGATCTGCGCTGGCCCAAGCAGGCACTTCTGTCCACTAAGCAATCTCACCAGCCCCTGGCCTCCTCTCTGCTGAGAACCATTGATCTCCCTACTTTCTGCTTCTTTTAGTTTGCTCTTTAGTTTTACTCTGGTTTTTCACATAAGACAAACAATGAAATGATTAAGCCCATATGTCTTATTCACACTACTGAACTTACGATCTTATAGTGCTTCCATTTTCCCACAGATGACTCACGTCTATCCTTATGGCACAGTAGCGGTCCATGGTGTAAATAGCCCATTTTCTCTGTCCATTCACCTGGTAGTGGACATCATATGGACCACACCACGATTTAGTTACTATGAATTGTGCTGCTATAAACATGGGCGTCCATGTGTCACTATAATATGACTGTCTGTAGCTCCTTCTACAAGATACCTAGAAGAGAATAGCTGGATAAAATGAAGTTTCTAGTTTTATTTTCATGAGAATTCTGCATACTGATTCCACAATGGTTGTACTAGTTTGCATTTCCATCAACAGCATAAAAGATTACCTTTTGCTGGACCTGCTGTAGCATCTCTTATTATTTTATTTCTTAATGATGGACATTCTTTCTGGGGCAAAAATGGCATCAGAGTTGTTTTAATTTGCATTTCTCTGGTGGCCAGTGAGCACATTTTGTTGGAGAGGTAGCTCAGGAATTTCTTTTATCACTCTTCAGATCTGATGAAATTTAGCGTCCTGGAAGATCAAATTACTTGATCATATCCAATTTGGGGCCAACAGTGAAGACGCATGCATTATTCTGGACATAATTTGAACAGACATTGATACCATAAAGAGAAGAATTTTCCTCTCAGTCCTGATCTCTCTAGTACAACGCTTTTATCATGAAAGATGTTTTCCCTTTTGCCTATGTTGGTATTCTCATCATAGACCATTAGCCCATCTGGACTAGGATGTTACATTTCCTTTTCTAATGTTTGAAGGCTAAAAAGAAAACTAACCCTGTAGACATTTCCCTAATTAATGGGAAGATGTATACATAAAATTCTCCTTTAGCTGACTCAGTTTTGTAAGAGCACATCTACACTTTATAGTGTCTCTTCTCAGAGGCTAAGGGATAAATCAACGTAATGGGGGGAAAGAAAGCTGATGGGTGATTTCAAAAGGATTTTCATTTTATTTCTCCCAAGAGTAGAGTGTATACATTTATCACTGGCTAAGTTTTCTACATTTGCTATTAAAAGTGACCCAGCTAGAAAATTTAAAGTCATGAGAACCATTATTCAGAATTGACTGAAATTTTATAAAGCGAATGAATCAAACATGGAATCATTACAGTTCTATGTGGTACATCAATATCCGTGGCTTGAGGTAACCTTTGTCACCAGCAATTTTGTGTAAGTGAACAGTTTACTTAAGAGGCCAATTATTTTTTGACAATGCACTTAAAGTATACTAAAATCATTAGTACTTTTCTCAGAGGATTATCTATCTCAAACTAAACATATGGTTGAGTAACAAGGTTGACAGTCTGAAACTGAACCTATATACATACAAAAAATATATAAAAGCTGTTCAGAGCACAGATTGTAAAATCAAACTGACTAAATTCATGGCCTGGATCTCCCCTTTCCCAGAGGCAGTGGACTTCATGTATACCAATTCTTTAGCCTTTGCTTCCTCACCTACAATATGGTGAGGATGACATACTTTTTATTATAGTACAGGGTGACATATGAATGAAATAACTAATTGTATGTTCAGAACACTGTTCTTGGTACCAAAATGCATAATTGGTTGTAGAAATTTATCAATCAGTCTATACATACTGAAGCAGAATTGAACTTGAACATGGACAAATTAGAAACCCTGAGTTCCTAATGTTCCACTATGTGCTGAAGATCAAATATCATATTTTAAAATATTTTTCATTTATAAACTTTTTACCAGAGGCTCAATTAACTAATATGGAAGATGTCCTTAAAAGTAAAGAAAATCTATTTACTATGATATAACTTAGGGATTATAAGTAAGGTAACTATACTGGTCTCATAGGTTGTCAGTTTTTAGCTGTCATAGTGTAATAATTAAGAGTCCTATAAAATTATAAAAAATTCTTACTCTAATGAAGAATTAATTGAATGCACTGATAAAAAAAAAAGATGTGGAGTCAAATGAAAATCCTCTGTGTTAATTAACTGATTCTATCAACACGAGTAAGAAATGAGGAACGACATCGAGTCAGCACTGTTCTGGACATGGAGGCCCCACCCTAGTGTAGGCTGCTTCAGAGTGGCACAAGAAGGGAGATGCAGTAGAAAAGCTCCCTCCTTGTTTGCCAGAGAAGGGCAGGTGTCTGCCCCACACTGGACATGTCCTGGCTTCCAGTGTGGACTCTGCAGCCTTCTCGTGCAGCTCGCTTGGCCCCCTCATACGACTCCTGCTTAATTTTGCACCATACAGCCAGGCCTTTTGAGGTCTTCCATGCCTGACTCAGGGTGGCTGCTGGAAGCCAATCTAATAAATTCTTATATATACTTAGATCTCTTCAATTTTGTTCTTTAGTATGTTCTGAGTGATACATGTTCCTTGTTGTCAATTAAAGTTCTTTTTTCCAAATGTATAATTCACAGAGAAATTTTTTCTTTCTTTCTTTCTTTCTTTCTTTCTTTCTTTCTTTCTTTCTTTCTTTCTTTCTTCTTTCTTTCTTTTCTCTCTTTCTCTCTCTCT
>NW_004524719.1:1417405-1453652 GCF_000260255.1 Octodon degus | reverse complement strand
CTTTTCTCTCTTTCTCTCTCTCTCTCTGTCTCTCTCTCTCTCTCTCTCTCTCTCTCTCTCTCTGTCTCTCTCTCTCTCTCTCTTTCTTTCTTTCTTTCTTTGGCACAGGGTCTCACTACACAGCTTGGAGGAGTAGTGATTGTCCTTTCTCAGCCTCTCCAGCCCTGGGATTACAGGCATTCACCACCATGCCAGGTTTGGGGCCTGCAAAGCATGCTGTACTTGGGATGGAACTCAGGATCTTGTACTTGTCAGGCAGTTGCATAGACCCCAAGCTATCTCCCAAGCCCTCACAGAGAAATTTGAACTAAGTATAAAATATCATACATTTATTTTCTAATCAGTGGTTAAACTGGCCTATGTGGCAAATGGAATTGCTAGAACAATTTTGAGCAAAAAGAATAGAGCTGAAAATATCATGCAATTGGATGATTGCATGATAAATCTAAATCTACTGCAAAATACTAAGTTTTCAAAATAGCAAGTTCCTAACAGAAAAACAGAGCTAGGGACCAACAGAATAAAATGAAGAGCTTAGAAATCAATACACATATTGATAGACAATTGATCTTCAATGAAAATGCCAAGACCACACAATAGAAAAGGAGAGTTAATTAAATAAAATGTTGGGAAATCAAGGTATTCATATGCAGAATCGTGAAATCAGAACTGTCACTTCACCTCATATACAAGACTTATCTTAAAACTGATTAAAAGCTTAAACATAAAATCAAAAACTATAAAAATACAACACAGGAGCAAATTTTTAATGTTGGTCTTGGCAAATAGCTTTGGATAATTGTCTACCAATATGATTTATTATTTTATTATTGATGACTTAATTTCTCTAAAGAGATTTCAAATACAATATTGATTTGACTTACGAATTCACAAACTCCAACAAAAATTTAATTGACCTTTAAAGCTACTTGACCAAGAAGAGATGTAGTTTTAGAAAAATATCGGAGAACTAGTATAAATATCTCAGAATTACTTTTCTGTGGTAATTATGTTCACATATCTATGTACAGTAATCTAGAAAGTTTAACTGCTAATCAAGCCTCGTGAATTATGAATTATATCGATATTTCTGTTTATCAAATCTTCACTTTCTTAAAGTTAATTTTAGCTTCATTTTGTTGTTTAGTTTGGTTTCATGTTTAAGGATGTCTCACAATCTTGCCTACCATCACCTAAAGTTTCTAATCTTCTTTTTTGTTCTTTGCATTTTAGGGAAAGTTCTATGGGGTGCTCAGGATCTCACTACTAGATCAGACTGGTAGGGATCCAGCTGTTTACAGCCTCGCAAGGGCTGGGATTACAGGTGCGTGCCACCACGCCCAATCTCAATGGCCATCTCAGTGTGCCCAGGGGTGGGGCTAACATTTTTAATCTTGAGGATATGGGATTATGGGCACCAAACTCCATGCCTGACTTTAACTTCATTTATAATTATACAATTGAACTAAGTATGATACATATATAATATATATATATATATATATATATATATCGTGTTTAAGCCGAAGGGTGAAATGGCTGTCATCTTAGGAGAAATTCTCCATGAGCCTCTTGTATTATTATTGTTATTGTTATTATTGTTTTTATTATTATTGGTGGTACCAGGGATCAAGCTCAGGACCTCGCACTTGCCAGGCAAGCACTTATCTCACTGATCTATCTCCCTAGCCCCATCTTCTTGTATTCTTTTCCCTCGTTTGAACAGAGCCTTATCATCTCTCTCTCAACATCCTTCTCATGAATATCTATGTAACAATCAGACTTCAAAAACAGCACTAGGTAGTATGTCCGTGTACACAGATGGTAAATGTGTCCATGTTTAATAAAGATAATGTCCTCCTTCTGGGAAAAGGGAGGGCAGATTTCCCGGCATCTCATTATAGAGTTTAGTGTTTCCATGTCTTAGGGTTCCTCAACTGTGACATAAATCATGTCTACATTACTGATGTAGCCCCAACTGCAGCGACTCCATGGACTTGGCTGTGAGTAGAGAAGAAGCGTGGATAGGAAGCACTTGGGGAACGGTGTAATGCAATGAGAAAGTCCCTTTTTCTCTGACCAAGGAGTCCTTCCTCTTCTGTCAGAATTCATTACATTGTGGCAGACTTATGGATTAGCTTGCAAATAAAAAAAAAATTGCTTTCCATGGAATTTTAATGAGAAGCATGTTTATTTTAATCATATAATATCTACTTTTTTATATAGATTCATATCATCTGCCTAGAAATACACACCCATTTGTGTGTGTATTAACAATGCATACCTGCTGAAGCAGTACTTTGTATCACTGACAAATTAATTATGCTGTACAATTTTAGCCAATAGGAAATGATGACTTCAGATATGCATCAGTCTCAAATTGGTATCAAGAAAATTCATCTTGCTTAAACAACAATTTTAATGGTCTACAAAGGAAGAGAATAGACAATTTGGTAACAATGTTTTTAATGCTTTCCTTAATGAACTTAAGACATGAAAAATATGAATAGTCACTTGTCCATCACATTAATTTATCATCACTACTATTAGTAGGAAGCATGATTTTTAACAAATAAGACAGTCTATAAAATGTAAGCATGCACATCTTGTGAGAGACTTTTAACAAAGAAAGTTAGATCCTTAATTTTTTTCAAAGTATTAATTTTTCCCATTAATTTTCTCTTAGATGATATTCTTTATTATTTCTGTTACAAAATCCTACTTTCTATTCTTTGAACTTTTATTTTTAGGGTGTACTAGTGTCTGACCTAATATCTTTTCTCTATTTATTTATTGATTGTATTTTAGGGAAGGGTCTACAGGGTGCTCAGGGTCTCCCTGCTACATCAGACTCATAGTGATCCGCCTGCTTACAACTTCCCAAGAGCTAGGATTACAGGTTGGTGCCACCATGCCTAGTCTCAATTGCCATCTCAGCATGCCCTGAGGTTTGGAGCCGGCACAGCAGGCCCAGGGATAGAGCCCCAGTCCCTGTGCCTGCTTGAAAGCCCTTTAATCCACTGAGCTATTTGGTCAGCCAGATTTTCCTATATAGGTCTATTTTCAAAATAGGCCACTTTATATCTTGTCAAAAAAGTGTTATTTTACTATACACTTATAATTCCAATCATTGTGATATAACACGTACATGAATTTTATATAGAAATGCTTAAAATAAATGGGCAAGTCATTACAACAAACTATTTGGCAAATGTGGTGCTATAGTTTAGGTTCCACTCTTTCCTAAGAAAGCACAAGAGAATAAAAAATGAAAATTAGGAACAGAAGGAGGAATAAAAATGGATTGAGAATTTGGAAATTGGTCCTATCATAAAATTTCCATTAGCTTCACATGTTCTGAATCTTCACAACAAAATTGAGCTACTTTTTATTATTAAAAGTATAAACTACTCCTGTGCTATTTAGATTTGCAAAAACAGTGATCCTATGGACTACCTGACAAGCTGGAACACAGTATCTTTGCCTTCTATCTACAGAGAGGCACCTGCAGTTTCTCCTCCTGTTTGAGCCTCTCTGGTGACTTCCAGTTAGCACAGAGCAGCTAAAGTGAGCTGAGTACCACAGGAGGTGAGGCTTGAGGTATCCTGTGCAGCTACCTCTCCTGGCATGCACCTTTATTTATTTATTTATTATTATATTATTATTGTTATTATATTTTAATCAAGCACTGTGCTCTAAGCAAGCTCAAGATTGCAGCCTGGGGACTGAGAAGATGCCTCAGTGGTCTAAGTACTTGCCTGGCAAGCACAAGGACTGGAGTTCAATTCCCGGTACTGCCTGTCTCTGAAACCAGGAGTGCAGGTGCACTCCTCTAATCCCAGCGCAGGAGAGACTGACGCAGGAGGTTCACTAGGAGTCCAAGCTGCATAGCAAGACCCTGTACCAAATAAATGAATAAATAAAAGATTTAAATAAAGATTGGAGCACGAGGAGCCCAATATAACTGGAGGATTCACACGCCCCAGCCCTTCCTCCAACTGTGTTTCAACTAAGCTCACAGCCAGCTTTGTGAATGGGCTGCAAGTTATGCACATACGGCTGCTTCCACACCCGGTGCCATGTTACCGCTTTGGCTGGACCATGTGAAACAGCAAGGGGGTCTCCTTGCTAGGCCCTGGCAAAATTTTAAATCGTATCTTCTCAAAATGCTTGTGAATATTTTAGTCCAAAGGTCAGCAGACATCTCTGTGGGTCTCACTGTGTAAGTCAGCCTGGTCTTGAGTCCACTATGCAGCTTGGCATGGCCTCCAACTTGGAGTGATCCTCTTGCCTCAGACTCCACAGTGCTGGGCTTAGAGGCAGACACCACCATGACCACCTTATTCCACATTTTTTTTTTGCTCTTTTTAGTCATTCTTTTTGTTTTATAATCTTTTTTAAAAAAAATTAAAGGCATTCATCCCTCCTGACATATATGAAAGCAAACTGCAGCAAGGATTTGGCCCATAGATGAGTGGGCCTAGTGTAAGCCATGAAATGTAGCTGGAGGTACAGAGCCATCCACAGTCATTCACGTATAAATATAATCTTCAGGTTCAGTATCTTTTAAAAGATAAATTTGTTAAAATGTTGTAGAAATGTATTTATTCACTTAAACATCTAAATTAAGTTTTCATGGATGATTCAATATTCTCATTCATTACTGTAATTAATCCAACTAACTTCCTCATTTAACCTTGTGAAGACGTAAAACTGGTATGCATACATCACAAGTTAAAAACTATTAACCCCCACAGAGGTAATTTTTGAAAGTTGTCTTACCCATCTTGTGTGTATAAATGTATGGCTTTGTCCGTGTCCTGTTTTCCAGGTTTTCTCCTTGCCCTCTCCTCGTTGTCCAATCCTCAAGTTCTCGCATTCCTTTTAATTGTGTTATACCTTTCTATTTGCATTTCTTCTCTTGAGTTCTTATACTAGGGAGACTATATGATATTTACACATGTGGGTCTGGTTTATTTCACTTATGAGTATATGTTCAAGTGGTATCCACTTAAATACAAATGCTTTGAGTTTATCATTCTTTATAGCTGAGTAATACCTCCATTATATAAAAATACTACATCTTTTTCATCCATTCTTCAGGTGACGGTCTTCTTGGTTGTTTCCAAGATTTGGCTATTACAAATTGTGCTGCTATAAACACAGGTACACATACATCACTATGATATGAGGTTTTCAATTCCTCTGGGAAAATTCCCAGTAGGGGGATACCTGGCTTGAATGGGATTTCCAGTATTGTTTTTTTAAGGAGTCTCCACACTGATTTCCATAATGGTTGCACCAGTCTACATTCCTACCAGCAGAGGAGAAGGGTTCCCTTTTCCTTACAGCCTCTCCAACATTTGTTGTTGGTTGATTTCTTTATGATAGCCATTCTTTCTGGGATGAGATGGTAACATCAGCAGGTTTTTGAAACTAGCAGTTAATTGGTAGGATTCTCACCCTGACTAACTGTACATGCTGATACCTGTGAATCAAGCAATTGCACTGAGGATAGCAATGAGTAATAGAAAGGTCACGCTTGGAATGCCTGTCATTCTGGCCCTCTAAATACGTACTTCTTATCATGACATACCAATTATTACTATACTGTCTCTTAAGTAAAAGTTTGTTCTTTAATAAAAAATGGGTAATAAATGGGAAAAAAAACACAAGAAAAAAAAGTCACAAGACTGTCCTGCTACAATGCTGTATATGGTTAGATTTCTAAATTTCTGTGTAAAAAATATGTAATTGTTTATTCATATTCTTGAAATATTTTCCATTTTTAAATTTTTATCTCCATGTTCTGCAGAGACTTAAAGTTTAACATATTAATACTTGATGGAAAATACCTGTGCTATGGTATGGCTAAGATGTTTGATATTCAGACAGATAGTGAAGTTAAACTCAACTGCATATGTTGTAAGGTACTAATAAGGTTCTCTTCCGGAGGATTAACAACCTAAGTTTGAAAACCCAAAATTAGAGAAATGGAAGGGCTGCAAGGACAGCCAACATTTTGACTCTAGCCTTTCAAGGTCAGTGAAGACTCGAGACATAGGAGAACTTATACTGTAACATCAAGTAACTCAGTTGTGTCCCAAATGTTCTAATCAAGGGCATAATGGGGTCACAGAGGAAAGTGATCGATGATGTAGAGTGTACATAAGGAGAGTAACATAGAGAGAAAACATTCTGTCAGGCTTTCACAGAGAGCACATTGGCCAAGCAATGGCTGTGACTCATCCGCATGGCTGACACTGACAAAGGATCTGCAAACTGTGGTACAGGGTTACAGGATAAATTCTGAGTGTACTTGACTGATCTTATCAGATACAAAAGTTACATTTCTTGTTATATAGGTCTTACTCTATCTTGGTCTTAACCACCCAGCAGAAAAATATAAAAATAAGGTATAAAAAGTAAAGCCATGTTAATATTCTGAACTATAAAAGGCTCTAGTCAACAACTTCTGCGGATAACCCACTACTATTGTGGACTGCTGGACTGTGTTGGATTGATTTGCTGAATTCACACACCTATAGTATTTAGGTGCCAATGGAATAGCCATCTCTGACAGGACCAAACAAAGGAAAGACCATTTTGTATCTGTGTATGCAGAATAGTTAGGATAGATATAGAGCTACTTTCACCTAATTCAGTGAAAAGAAAGATTTGCGCTGAAAGTGTTTGGACAGGGTATTCTGTCTGCATCTTGTCCTATGGATAATGACTAAGAAGGTAACAATATACAGTGTATTAATTACTGAAACTGTCCTATTAATCAGTTTTGAAACTCCCTCATTGCTATTTGTTTCTCAATAAAATAGAACTTAAAAAATATATAAAATAAAAAAAGAAAGTTATGAAAAACATTTTTTAAAATGAACGTATCCCAACAGGTTCAGTTTGGAACCAAATGACACCAAAGGCTTCTTTTCCTCCATAATCTCCAGAGAACACTGACAGGTACGGCTTTTGCAGCCAGGTATTTAGCTGCAGTCACCTAAATATCAGACATCCGCCCCATTTGCTTTGGTCCCTTCTGTGTGCTATTTCTGTTAACAGCATCCTTGTCTTTCATTTGCTCAAGGCATGAGCATAAAGGAAATTGCAACACTTCCTTCTTCCTCACGGACAAGTAATTATCTTTCAGCTCATATTAGTCAGACCTATTCATCTTCCTCTCCACAAACACCAGTGCCTTTTTCTTAAAAAAATTCCGCATTGTCTATGAAAGGAGCTAATGATTCCTGTTACTCCTGGCCACCAATGTAGCTACAACAAAGAAAGGTAAGAGAAATCGTCTCACAATTCCTAATGTTCGTTAAAGACTTCCACCTGGCTGTGGTAGACGCGGTTCCACACTGGCATGACGACAGCCGGGCACGGATTAGCTTCAGCACCCAGCACCGCCAGGAAATTGCGTTTCCTTTTCCCTGTCCATCTTCCTGGTTAGAGCATCAGTAGCTATCTGTAATGTCATCCACGAAATCCTCTCGTAACAGACAGAGATCACCATTTCATTGCTGTTTAGTTGGCTTTGGTATGCAAAATATAAACATCTGTTGATTTTTACTCCCACCACCTATAACATTTTTTCCATTCTAATCAGGTAGCACTTTAACACCGATATGATCAGTCAGTGCTTCTAAAACCCACCATCGGGGGCCGGCGAGATAGCTCAGTGACCTAAGGTGCCCAATTAGGCAAGCTTAGGCAGGCTGGGGTTTGCTCCCCAGCACCACATGCTGTGCCAGCCCTGCCACCAGGTGGGCTGAGCCAGAAAAAAATTGTTTTTTCCAATCTGCTGACTTTTGTACACATGGACTCTTCTTTGTGGTAACTCTCTCCTGTCTTTTCTTCATTTAAATAAACCAACAAGCAAGTATAAATTCTTCACCCCTGGGAAAACCTCCCAGAGCTGTGGAGAAGAATCACTACTCTATTGCCTTTATAGGTTGCCCATGAGGTAAGGAACTGCTTAGGGTTATAATGTTGTCCTCATTGTAATGATTTGTTTTGCATTGGGTTTGGTTGTTATAGTCTCACTACCTTGGACACGGACTCATAGTGATCCTGCTGCTTTCAGCCTCCCCAGCTTTGGGATTACAGGCGTGCACCACTACTCTGAGTGTTGGTGGCCAGCTCAGAGCCCCAGTGGTGGGGCCAGCACAGCATGTGGTAACAGGCTCGAACCCTGGTCCTTGCATTAATCTATGTAGGCACTTAGACAGCTGAGCTATCTCTGCGGCGCATGTGAATTTTAACACGAACCAGAATAAGCCTTTAAATATCATTTTTCAGTCCAATCTCATCCTGAGGACTTTAGTGCAAACATGGCTGGCCCTTAGCAAAGAACCCGTGGAAACTAACTTAATTCCCACCCATAGGAACTGAGTTCATGAATTAGTGTATGTATGTATGCATGCATGTATGTATGTATTGATTGATTGTAGAGAAGGGTCTACAGGGTGCTCAGGGTCTCACTAGTAGATCAGACTCATAGTGATTCTCCTATTTACAGCCTCTCAAGTGCTGGGATTACAAGTGTGCGCCACCACACCCAGTCTCACTTGCCATCTCAGTGCGCCCCAGGGGCAGGGCCGGCACGGCAGGCCCAGGGAAAAGGTCTTTTATTTTCTTTCTTTCTTTGTTTGTTTTGCAGTACCAGGGATTAAACTAAGGACCTTACACTTCCCAGGCAGGCTTTTATGCCAGTGAGCTATATCTCCAGCCCACAGTTCATGAATTATTGAAATAATCAGTTGTGCTTTGTTTGGTGGCATTAATTTGTGTAATTATCACTTGTTCTAAAAACTAACACAAAGCAAAGAGACAGCTTCACATATCTGTGATGGAAAAATTCAGCTACAGGATTAGAAGTTGCACTTTCTGTGGAATGGACTTAGGTTAGACATCACAGCAGAGAATAGGTAGGATCCAGAGAATGCTGAAGAGTCTTCAAGGGTTCTCCCAAGAATCTTAAATCCTGCCGTTAAGTATTGGTGAGTATATTAATATTTGGCCCCGTGCGTGCATCAGTTTCTCGTTGATAAGGTTTCTCCCTTCTTCATATGTACCTTTGTTCTCATCCCTTGATCAATGAGGCAGATTTGCAGAGTAAATAAATGATACGAGCAATGGGGGTGCGTAGGCAGTTTTAGAAAATGCCAAACACCAAATGCTTTAACAGCACACGCTCAAGAACGTGGCTCTTAGATGGCACATTTTCCTTCCTGGGAGTGACGCTGGATGGCTACCACTGGAGATTTCTTTTTTATACCCAGCTACAGGAATATAGATGCACGTATGCTCCCAGGAAGCTTTGTGTATTTTTCAGCTATTACCAACCTTCCTGGTGGTGGAATACCTTCCTCAAAGAAAGATATAGCCTGTACTCCTGACTGTCCTAAAGTCATGGAAGGAAGGGGTTGCACAAGGAAGGCTCACACGGCTTACTTGCACATTATTCTCAGGGAAAACGCTGGCTTCGTGGAAACAGCTACACCTTTCGACTCCTGATAGCTTGCAACCTTTTGTATGTTTCCTTAGCTGCGCATCTTGGAAAAGTGCAAAGAAATAATCTAAGTAGTTTATGATTAGTAAAGAGAATATAAAATATTATAAGTATTCTGCATCATATTTTCAAAATATACAAAATGCAACCCAACTACTAATAAAATAGCAAGTTTATTCCAAATTTTATGTGCCATAAATGTATCATTCAGTGCAATTCAAAAGGGAATTTCAGAGTGTTTACATAAGATTTGAGGAAAAGTAGTTTTGTGATTGTGATATATAGGAGAGATTTCATTGTGCTTAGATAATTTTTTAAGAAAAAGTTAAATTAAGAAAGTAATTGAGGGCTGGAGAGATGGCTCAGTGGTCTAAAGCACCTACTTAGAACAAGCTTAGCAAAAGCATCAGGGACCACGGTTCAATCCCCCAGCACCACATGCCAGCCAGCGCCGCCCCCTGGTTGACTGAGCTGGCCTCTCTCTCTCTCTCTAACTCTCTCTCTCTCTCTCTCTCTCTCTCTCTCTCTCTCTCAAATAAATAAATAAATAAATAAAATTTAAAAAAAAATATTAAAAAAAAAGAAAGTAATTGATTATAAATAAAAGGGATAAAATTGATAGAAAATGATTTTTTTTTTGCCCTGGAATGATGAAACTTTATTTAAAAAATAGCACTTCAGTCCTGTCAAAAGTACTAAGCAGACTGAGCACATGGCTAGGCACGTGCACGGGTGGGGGTTTAATCTGCACACACTGCACTGGCCTCACCCCAGGGTGGGCTCAGTGGGCCACCAAGACTGGCACGCCTAAAATCCCAGCAATTCTATAATCCCAGCTCTTTGGAGTCTGAAATCTGAAGGATCACTCCCAGTCTGAGCTACATAGTAGATAGCACTTCAGATAAATTGAAAGGGATCACCATCAAGTGCTCAAATTGTGAAAGAATAGTTCAAAACCTTGAGAGCCTCCGAGCTGCAGTCTTCTGTCTCCACTCTGGCCCAGGACAGAAGGCCATGCCTCGCAGTGCTTCCCCCCCAGCCCCTGTGAGATGAGCGAAGAGCTGCCAGCAGGAGCCCAGGCCAGGAGAGAGCTGCCCCCCACCCCCGAGTGAACATTGCCACGTGTTTGCTAATATTGTGTCCTGAAATGTATTCTTTCAAAAATAAAAAGAGGAGAGTGAGCTACATGATTTTAAAAATTGAGGGGACCTGCTCATTAGCTCAGTTGTTTGGGGCCAGGGTGATGACTCAGTGGAATAAGCACTTCCCTAGCAAGTTCAAGGGTCTGAGTTCAATCCCCGGTTCCGGAAAAAAAAATTAAAATTTATACTATCTAGGGATAAAATGCTAACTCTAATTAAAGGATGATGACAATTTTTTCCTCCTAAGTCAAACACCACACCCAGATGAGCCTTTGTGCTGCAAGCTTTTCAGGAGATCTTACTGAAACTTTATTTAAAAAAAAAATTAAGTAAGACCTGATAGTAGAAGGAAAATTATAACCAAACTTTTCAGGTAGTATTAAATTCAGTGACTGATTGAAAAGAATTTATAAATTTCAAGAATTAATATAGAAAATCTTGAGTTTATCTAAACCATTGGACATGAGGGAATAAATCATAGGAACATATCCCACAAAATTCACATTTGTTGGGGCCAGGGATTTGACTCAGTGCTCTAATATTTGCCTGGAAAGTGTGAGATCTGTGTTCAATTCCTGGTACAAATATTTTTTGTTTTTTTACAAACAAAAAATATTTACAAGGGGCTACAAAGATAGCCAATATTTTGGCCCAGGCCCTTCAACATCAGTGAGGACTCAGGATATAAGAGAACCTCTGCTGTGACATCCTGTCACTCAGCCGTGTCCCAAATTTTCTGTTCAAGGAGATTATGGGGCCACAGAAGAAAGTGATCAATGATGTGGAGTGTGCCTAAGGAGAGTCACATGGAGAGAAAACATTCTTTTAGGCTCTCACAGAGAGCAAATTGGTCAAGCAATGGCCATGACTGATCCGGATGGCTAACTCTGACAACAGATCTACCAGCTGCTCTATGTGGCTTCAGGGTAAATCCTGAGGGGATTTGACTGATCTTGTCAGATACGAAAGTTGCATTTTTAGTTATATAGGCCTTGCTTTAGCTTGGCCTTAATCATCCAGCAGAAAAATATAACCACGAGGTATAAAAAGTAAAGCCATATTAATATGCTGAGCTGTAAAAGACTGAAGTCAACAATTTTGGACAATTGCCAGTTCTGTTGATAACCCACTACTATTATGGACCATTGGACTATATTGGGTTAATTTGGTGCATTCAAGTACCTACAATACTTGAACTGGCATCAAGTGTGAGAAGGTCCTTTAAAGACTTCTCCAATTACAGTTTCTCTAACTGCAATGAACATCCATCTCTGACAAAACGAAACAATAAAAGGGGATATAAATGAAGGATCATTTTGTAGTAAATATATATATATATATATATATATATATATATATGAAATAGGATAGATATATAGCTTCTCTGTGTTAGTTCAATGAGAAGAAATATTTGTACTAATATCGTGTAGACAAGAGATCATGTCTGCATCTTGTCCTCTGAATCACTACTACGAAGACAACAATACGCAATGTATTAATAATTGTAACTGTCCTGCTAACCTGTTTTGAAACTGTCTCATTGCTAGTTCTTTTTCATTAAAATTAATAAAAAAATTGAATTACATTTCTTATTCATCTGACATACATCAAAGTCTTATATAAGAACACAAATGTAACAAAATGTTATTTCTATGTGACTATTAAAAAAGTATTTGATAATTGATTATAGAAGATTTTAACAGCAGAACTAATTTTGAAATATTGTGAAATATTACAGTTCATATATCAAAATGTTAGATGGAATTTTCCTCATATTTAGTACCACTTCTAAAAAGTTCTGACATAAAAATTCATTATTCCTATAGAAACTTTTCTAAACCATCATTAGTAATAATAAAAAACAAGATTTGTCAACTCTGAAACATGAGAGATTCATACATGTTCTTGTGAAGAGGTCTCTAAGAATGTCTTGCAAAGCTTTAAACAGTTGAAAACTGAATGAGTGTTTGACTCCTCTTCATTGTTGGGCAACATAAATGCCAACCAGTAGGCTTGATGGTGAATTTGCTGTCATTTTCCAGATATACCAAGTTAACTCATTTAAACTTTCAGTGAAAGTAAGGATTGTTAATGAGAACATTGACTTCACTGATGAGCTCCAGAAGAGGGTCAAGAAAATACCAGTCGTTGGGCAAGAACTGTCCCTCAGGAGAAGTGACAGATCCTCAGGTGAAAATCTGAGCAGAACAAATTCGGGTGCGCTCTGCCCTTTGGAGTTCATATCTGCGGCATTGAATATCATCACAGCCTAGGATTAACGCTAGTCCCATGCAGAATAAAGGTGTTTCCAATTTAATATTCATCAAAACACTTTTTATCATCTGTTTGGAGCACAGTTGTTCTTGCATTATTCATGCCTAAGTGAAGACTGGTGAGATATTTCTTCTGAGACTTTGCTTTAAAAAAGAAAACGTAATGCCACAGGGTAAATAAATGTATTGTTATCTCCTGGGAATGTGAATTTTGTCAATTATAAACTTTTGATATGGTACTCAGAAAGCCTAGAACTGAGATGTAAAATTTTATCTTCTAAAGTAGCTTAGCTCTATACACAACCTCTTTAGACCTGACCCATGCCCTTGTTCATCTAATTTCTGATCCCAGATTTAGAATAAATCATTTTAGTTTATACTGTATGGATTAGCACCTTAAAATCTATTATAGAACTAAGCATGATATGAGTAAGTTATTAATAATTACATAATGAATACTATTAAATCTGTGTCATGATATTAAACTCAGGCTTGAATCTCTTACTTTTATACAGCACAGTTTAGAAATAGAGAAAATTGATCCTAAATCCATCACATTTTTTTAAAGAATGCCTAATAGATTTTGAGTAAAAGTTTCAAACAGCTACCTACAGTGCCATTTGCTCTGCCACATGCTTTGCTATGTCTGTTTTACACAATAGTTTGTAAGAAATCGGTTTTTAAAGCATTGATTGATTAACTGATAGTGGAAAGTCTTACATGGCCTCTACTATACTGTCAGCCCCTGCGTAGCACTAACTCTGAATGAGTCCTGAGAAATACATTACTGTTCTGCCTACAATTGTTGCACGTCTGGATTTGCGTTAATGGTTTCAAATTTTCCTTCAAGATATTCACTGTTGTCAGACTACTTTATGTATTATCTTTACAAGCTTTGTTAGGGTTTCCTACCGCTTCAAATTCTGTGAAAATTGAAACTGTCATCTTAACACAACCCCCTTCTGTGCCCTTTACTAAATCTCACCCAGTTATACACTCTAAACTAGATTTGATTTACCAGCAGTTAAGTGACCACACTAAATACAAGAACCAATAGCCTAACCACTGTACAACTTTAATAAGTTCCTCATGTATTTAATTTTTGTTTATTTACTTGGGCTCTGAGCCTAATGAAAAGTAGATTAATGCCATTCACAGGAGTCTATACTTCAGGGTGCCTCACACAGAGCATCAATACAGGCATATGCCACCATGATGGGCTAAGAATTTTCCTATTCTGAACACCTTGTTTTATGTGTTCAAAAATATTGTGTTGTGGGGGCAAGATAGCTCAGCAGGCTAAAGTGCTTGCTTAGGCAGAAGCAGGGACTCTGGTTAGATCCCATTCACCCATGCTATGCCAGCCCTGACACCAGGGTGGACTGAGCCATCCAGGGTCTGGGCATAGGGCTGCAGGTCTATAATCCCAGTGCTGGGGAGGCTGAAAGCAGGAAGATCACTATGAGTCTGAGCTGCATATTGAGACTGTGTAACAACCAAATACTTTAAATATATATATTATTGATTTCTTCCCAATATAAGGATTTACCTAAAAGTAGATCATTGCTATTCACAGCAGTCTATTTTGATTGCTTTCCCATCTCTACTGAGGTTATAGCAAGCCTTCAGAAATACAGTACTGTCACATGCTTGCTCTCTTTCCATTGGACAGAACAAACAAATGGAGAATTCATTCTCATGACAGAAATTGCTGATTTGAAAGCAAGGGATACTGATTTCACCAAAGGTGTTTCCAGGAACAGTGGGAACTTTCACCAGTGTGAGTAACTCTTATTTTATCTCAGACTCTTGGCTGAAGAGACATATAGTTTGTCAAGTTTCAAGACAATTTACTTGTCTTTATGTCATTATGTTTCTCCTTTAACTTCTTTTAAATAATTTTATTGAGAAACAAATAGTGATGAGACAGTTTCAAAACCAACTACTAGCACAATTTCAATAATCAATTCGATGCACACTGCTGTCTTAGTAGTTATTCATTGTACAAGATGCAGACACGATATCCTGTCCACAGACACTATTAGAACAAATCTCTCTATTCAGTGAATTAGGAGAATGCAGCTGTGTATCTATCCGAACTATCCTGAATATACAGATACAAAATGGTCGTTCCTTTGCATTCTCCTCCTTTGTTTAGTTTTGTCGGAGAAGGGCATTCCCTTGCCATTTAAATATTGTAGGTGCCTGAATTCAGCAAAATATTCCAATATAGTCCAGCAGTCCATAATAACAGTGGGTTTTCTGTAAGACTGGCAATGTCAGAAGTTTTAAGGCTATACTTTCAGGGATCATTCCTATAGTATGTTTCTCCTATAGCTGCAGATAAATGATACTTATCATTGATAATGCCAAAATCTCTTTTTTGTCATCCTTTCTTTTTCTGAGGAGCATTCATTCTTTCAAACAATCAGTACATGCAAATAAAATGTTAGTCCAAGTTTTTAGTGAAAAGCTCATTTCTTTAGTGGCAGCTCTGCTTCTGTTGGATCTCTGTATAAATACTAAAAGACAAGTTGGAAATGCTCTCAGCACCAGATATTTCCACAGTTTAGCAACTTTAAATTCTATATTAAACTTATTGATTTTTTGGAGAGAAAATAGCCTTGCCAGAGGCTTACTTGTTACTGTCAAGTCAGATTTATGTATTTTTACACTAATGGCTAAAAATCAGGGGCCCTTGTTCCTTGGAAGCAGAACAATGAGTCCAAAGACTGAAAGTGCTCTTCACTGGTGTGCTACCAGCCGTGGATGACTTTCAAGAGCTAATCAAATAAGATAAAGAGGAGATGGTTACAAAACCTGTAGTACAATACCTGTAAGTAGTTTATCTATTTCGTATTTCATGGAGACTTTATACTATGGATCACTAAAATCATATGAATCTGCTGCCGTATTAGATGTCTTTTATGATTAATGATGAGAAACCAACATAATAAATATAAGAGGAAAGAAGGATATTCCATTCAAGGTTTTCGCATACATTACAGCTCAGTAAGTACTAAGATGGCAATAGACCTGAAAACAACTCTGTGTCGTGCCTGTAATTGCTTCTGGATGTTCGCTCATAAACATTGTCCTTTATGAAGAATGACCTTTGTGGTGGTTATGCTTTACACAGTTGATTTTCCTAAAAAGTATTAATATAGTTACAGTATATTAAATCTTATCCCAATAAAAGCTCAAGAGCATACAAGACAAATTGTGACTAAAATAAATCTTTCAAACTTTACCTGTTTGATTTCCCAATAGAGATCAGATTAAATCAGAAAAATTTCAGCCGCAAAAGTCACCAGGGAACATTTCCTGTTCAGATCAAGCGTAGTCTCATTTCTGTAGCACTCAAATTGACAGTCTTCCACGCACGCCTCTGTTTTCCAACTGTTTCTGAATTTTTTACCCCTTCCTCTCTCATCACTGACTCTTAGAGAAGACTGCAGAAGGAGAGAGGATGTGGAACATCATACCTTTCCTGAATACTTCCTGCTGCCAGGAATGAGCCTGCATCCACTTCCAGCAGTAACACTGAGTGGATACCACACAGAGTACAAGTTCCACAAATGCTTTTCACACGATGCCAGTAAAAACTGGGGTCTTCCACTACCCGTTTAAAGGAACAGACAGAAATCTGAGATGGTTTTCTAAATGAGATGATTCAAATTATGATAAAAACTCTGTCTGAAAACATGTTTGTGCTAGAATTAGAGAAGCCGATTTCACTGTTCCTCATGATATGCCAATACTTTTGTGTTTGAGACAAGGCCCCATACTATGCAGTCTAGGCTGGCCTTGAAATTGCTAAGCAGCCCAGGCTGGTGGCGAACTCACAGTGACCCTCTGTCCTCAGCCTCCCAGATGCTGGCGTTGATATACCAATATTAAGGACTAATTTTGAAACTGTATTTGAATGATAGTTTGACTGATCATGGTGTGAAATGAATGTAAATGAAATGTTTTAAGAAATAAAGTAAATGTATAGCCTCCTTAAATATTTCCCAGATTTTTTGTATGTTTACATTTCCCTGAAATGTTAAGTCGAAAGACTTTCAAGTACTATGATATTCCATAAAATTACTAAAGATTTGATGGATATATTTTGTGATTGATAAACCTTGTATTGGCATTATATAGGGAAATTCAAATGTCTTTTTAATAAATTTATTTTATTTCTATAATTTTTTTATATATTTAGTACAGGGTCTCACTAGACAGCTCAGACTCCTGTGTTAAGCCTCCTGAGCAGTGGTATTACAAGCCTGAATCACCACGCCTGGACTCCGTGGCTAGCTCAGTGCACCAGGGAGCGGGGCCAGCATGGCATGTAGTGCTGGGGATCGAAACCTGGTCCCTGTGCTTGCCTAAGCAGGCGCTTCAGTCCACTGAGCTATCTCGCTGGCCCTAGTTCCATAATTTTTAGTACTGGGCAATATTAAGAGTAGCACTTACCCAAAAAAGTAATGTTAAATAACTTTTTGAAAGGCAGAAAGTGAAATATAAGATGTAAACCTAATTGTCAAGTATTATTAGTTATATGTTATTGTTGAAATAAGCATTATTCACATGAAAAAATATTGTTGGATAAAATATGTTATTATTTTAGGGTATGTTTCTGGATTATTTTTTTTTTAAACTGACAGATAACTGGATGTGTTCTATGTTTTTATAAATATTTGCTTAACTCAGACTTCTTCAGTTTCTCATATAAAAAGATTTTCGTTTTTGTTTAATAAAATGACGGGGAGCATAGTTTCTCTCTTTATGTATAATGACTTGTAGAATGTGGACTTAGTTTTACTTTGAATGTTAGCTATAACTTTATGATTAAATCTTTCAAAATTTGTCCATGACTTCTTTGGTGTGTGTAGATGCATTTGATTGTTTTGGTTATTGATGGAATTGCTTTCATTGTAATAGAACTAGCTTACTTAGATTTCCTATTTCTTCTGTCCTTTGTTCTTGAAGATTGACTTTCTGGAACTGTTAGATCCATTATATATAGATTTGTACAGTGGTTTATTGGGTATATTCCGTTTTGATATTTTTGTACCTGTAACCATGTTTGACTACTTCATTAGCGATTATTAGTGTGTCTTCTGTCTCTCTCCCCTCTGTTTTCTCTCCCCTTGAATGTATTTTCTCTTTTTGTGTTGTTCTCTGTCTGCTTTCTCTTTTTTTCAATATTTGATATTTTCTTTTTTTTCACAGAATGAGATTTGACTTTGTAAATACGCTCTATTTTTTTTCCACTTGTCTCACTTAGTTTTCTCTTATCGCTGGGTCAAAATACCCAACAGCCAAGATTAAGGAAAGAAACGTTTATCTAGTTCACAGTTAGTGGAGGTTTTAGTCCATACTTGACTGGCTCCAAGGCAAACTGACACATGGCAGAGGGCACCAGTTCATGGCGAGGGAAAACAGCAAAACAGCAAGAGCAAATGGGAGGAGTAGGGGCAACAATGGCTACAGAGAGCAAGTCTGCCTCCCTTCTATTGCACTCAGGGTATCGGCTCCAGGTAGGTATAGTGTTCACACCCATAATCCCAGTAGCACTCACACCCATAATCCCATCACCGGATCATGAATTAATCTCAAAATCTAGAAGTCCACCCTGTGACTGCATGAGGCTATGGGAGGCAATTAAGCAGAAACCATAACACCATCTTCTATTTTTTGTTCTCATATCTTCTTTCCTTCTGTGTGAAGGACCACCTGGGTGGCTCTCCTGGAAGTTGATGTGACTGCATTTTGGCTGCATTTAGCCCTATTTCCATGTATTGATCTGTCCACAGCTAGCTAGGACATTTCCTTGTCTCTTTATTGGTTTTAAGCAATGCAAACTGGTCCAGCTGAGGTGCTGCTGTGTAGTCTTTGAAGCAAAGACCACAGGGCAGTGTTTCTTTGCTCCTCTAGGTCTCCCAAGAAACATGTGTGAGCTGAGGTGGGAAAGAGTGGTCCACTCTGTTGGCCGGAATCAAGTCTTGACATAAGAGGCTGTCTTCCCAGGTCAAAAAGAGTACACATCAGAGCTGAAGCACCAACCCGGACACATTAGATATTACCTCAATTTTGTTTATTGTAGAATTTTTCCATCAGTATTTGTCTTACTTTTCTCATTGCTGAGGTAAAATAGTTGACGCTCAAAATTAAAGGAAAAAGCATCGAACTTAGCTCACAGTTTGTACAAGTTTCAGTCTGCAGTCGGCAGCCTCCAAGGCAGGGCAGCGTGCAGAGTGGGGTCACAGAAGGGAGACACCCTCGGCTTGGCAGGGGAGGCAGAAAGCAGGGAGCAGAAGGCAGCAGGCAATGAACCTGCACCACTCTTTTATCCTAAACAGAAGCTGGACTTTCGGGTGGTACCACCCACGCACAGTGAGGTAGGGCGCCTGTCTTCAGTCCATCCATTTACCCTCACCCAGAACTATGCTGACTCCAATCAGTGGACTGATTTAACACCATGCACCCCAGACCCACTGTCACACACCCATCGTGCAGCCACCTCCTGAATGCCTCCCCTACGAGCTCATGGGACTTCCAGGGCTCATAACGGCCTTTATTATAATAAGCTTGATGATATGGTAATGAGTTGATATCTTTCAATATTCCATTACTAATTTATGAGGGACTCTCCTTCTGTAGATAAAATTCGTGATACCCTCACTCAAGTAAATACACAAATCTGTCTTAGTTACTTTTCTCCTTGCTGAGGCAAAATGCACAACACCCACAGGCTAAGGAGGGAACGTTCATTTAGCTCACAGTCGGTGCAGGTTTCAGTTCATCACTGTCTGGCTCCATGGCAGGGTGGCGTGGCACAGGGGCGACGCAAGGCAGGCAGCAGGGCAGCGGAAGGCGACAGCGGCAACAACAAGCAGAGACATGAGCAGAACCCTTCTTTCCCTCCCCTGTGCCGTATCTAGGCTCCCCAGCTTAGGGCAGGCAGCACTTGCGCCCCTAACTCCAGCTTCCCCGTGCTTGATGCCGGCACCCCACACCTCGGTGCAGCCACCTCTGAAGAGCCCCACCTAGGGCTGCACGAGGCTTTGGGGGGGACAACGAGACACAACTATAGTAGTTTACTTCAGTCTCTCAGGAGAAGCAGAGCTAGCACTGGGCTATGGGACCTGGTTTCACCCTATAGCCAGGAATGTGCTGTGCACCATTTACTTAAGTCCTAGCAATTTTCCGTGTTTGCTTTAAAATCTCAGTCTTAATCAGCAGGAATAAGTGGGAATGTAAAATGAATCTGAATTTCAATTATTTTAATTACTTCAAACATTTTTCTTTTCTTTTCTTTTTTTAAGGCAATAAGATGCCTAAAACATATACTGGGGTTCCCTCCATATGTGCTGTTCAGTATGCAAACTACTTTTAATTATAAATACTTATATTGCTAGACAACTCAAGTGTATATTTTAAGTATAAAACTTAACAGACCTAAGTCTTTCACAAGGTGACCTAGTGTCAGCAGTCTTCACAATAAACCATATTGAATGCACAAATTCGATCAAGCAGCACATGTTACTCTTTTAGTTTTAGCAATGAAAAAAGAGATTTGGGGGAATTATTGGGAGAAGTCACAGAAACTTAAGAAGTACAATGGAAAAGAAAAATTTCACATTATTTTCAAGAAATATGGGACAAGAATGCTCAAATATTTTGTCTTCTAGACATATAGGAAATATTTTCTGTTTCCTAAACGTCTTGGTTATGCCCATATTCCTGACTTTTCTTATTCCCAACTACCCTTTCAGGGAGAGGAGCTTTGCTAAAATTTCTGTTCCCCTGAGGGTGCTTTTGAGCCACCGTCATCACTGTTTGACGTGCTGCAGCATACACACAACTACTCTGTGTCCATGTGTCTTTAAAAGTATTAAAATTCAGATCATGATCACATTTCTTTCAATTAAAAATTTCTCTTTGCAGCAGGCCAACATGCTGCTGATCTGAATGCTCGCTTTTTCATAGTATAACATAAATTGCTGTTTTATATGCACAACTGTTACTACAAGCTATGACATTATGCTTTGGAATATTTTGTAAAAATTAATCAGATGCATTTAAATATCTTACTGCTTTATAATTTTCACACCAGTGAAATTAGATGTTGATGTTACTGAATTTTTCTTGACAGTTAATATTTGAAATGAATAGTGCTTATCGTTGATTTGAGATTATTCTTCTAAAATGTTAGATAGCTTCTGTTGTCCAAATAAAATAAATCAGCAAACATGGTATAGGCACCTCTGCAGATATCTCCTTCTTTGGTAAACTTAGGCAATTTTAAGTTTCAGTGAATGCAGATAATTTCAGGTTTCTTCCCCTGGTACTTTTGCTACAGTTGTGGAATAGTTTCTTAGCAAGGCAAGAAAAAAGGATTAAGTTGACGAAAACCCAGTTAAAATGCAAATGAAATGAATTTCTGGGCAATAAAGAATGCATTAAGCAGGAGCCCTAATGAACACATAATAGTAAGAAGTCCCTGGAACATTTTATACACCTCTGTCTATTTCATCTTTATACTCATTTAGATGTCTTCCAATAATTTTAGAGGCTTTGCATTTCTGTTTGCTACAAACATGATTAACAGCTTTATTTGCTCCATTTTATCCAGAGACAGTTGTGAGCCTACTTCATTTTACTCCCTGGAAACCAAATTATTTATCAGTAAAAAATCATATCTGACTTGTAAGATTTATGTTCTTTCATAGAAATTATAGAAAGTCAATATTAACAATGGCATATGGTGTATAGTAAGTTTTTGCAAGAAAATTAGGAGGGGGGCTTTGATACTTGTTACCAAAGAAAGTATACATTTAAAATGATGGGACATTTAATAGGTAGGATTAACGCAGTAATAATTAGGATGATGACAAAGGAAAGTGGTTTCTTTTCCTCACAAGGATGCTCAGCCTGACATTATCCTACGACACAGCACAGCCGTCTGTGGCTGATGAATAGGCTTTCTTAGCTGCAATGGATTTTGCTAAGTAGGCGCCCTTTCAGAGGAAATAAGGCAGAGTTTAAGCAAACAGAACTATGTCGTTTCTTTTACCTTGTTAGACTGACTCACATTTAGCTCAAAGGCTTTTTAAAAATTCAGAGGATTTTAATATATTATCCTATAAAATAGTTGTGTAATCTATTATTTTAATAGATAATAAAAGACTACAGTCATTATGGAGTAAGTACTATTCTAGGACCATAAAATGTTAATAAGTGTCCAAGGTCAAGCAAATATAGGATAGGTTGAGCATTAAATCTGCAGAAGCTGCTACACTGTGAGTTGAAGTAGCTGCAAAAGATTCATAAAGTCTTTTCTATGCCAAGAACAGTAGCTCTGAAACTAATTTAAATGATTAGTTTTACTTTTTTCTGGTTCACCCATTAGAAAGCATATGGTAGAACCTCAGTGATTATAGCTATAAAAAAGGACCGTTTTCTAGTCATGCCAATATTATGATTAGGAGATTGGTGATCATACAGAGAAAAGGAAAGACGCCTTAAAGATAAAGCCACAGAGATGTTTTGCTTAATGTACGTTACCCACTTTATGTGTGTTAGGCTTTTCATATTGAAAGGAAGTATTTTGGCCTGAAATGTATGCTCCATGCTGTCTGCTAGAAAGGAAAAAAAAATCACCAAGTTAACTGGGGCAAATGAATTACTGAGTGGGTGGCCACATCTACTTACTCAACGTGATGGACTATTTGCAGACTCTGTCTGGCTAGAGCCAGAATGTTCACTTCTCCAATGCTCTGTGAATCAAAGGTGCTCTATCAAGTATCCACTCTGTCCTTTAGGAAATCCAGAGTGCAGTGTAGCTTGGCGGCGGAGAAAGCCACTTCAGCAGCACAGGGAATGTAACTCTTTTAGTGTCCTACTTAAATTATTCTTCCCCCAGTTAAAGCTGAACTGTTAAAATATGTACCTATATACTCATTTATATTCATGTAATCATGTAGTGCTTAATCTTGGTTTCTCTGAAACAATTAGTTCTATTCCAATTATGCTTCGGCTAATGTTTTGTCTGCCACCACTGTTAAGTTTTTGTACCAGTTCTGTTCTATTATTAAAGCCTCTCTCTATATAGATAGATGATAGATAGATAGATGATAGATAGATAGATAGATAGATAGATAGATAGATAGATAGATAGACAGACAGATAGATAGAGTTTATATGAGGCAGTGGTGTTTTGTCTAAATGAATTTTTTTCCTTGAATTTGAAACATAACTCTTTTCTTCATGAGGATTGACTATTTCAGTCATTAATGATGGTTCTGGCTGAGGTGTATGTAGGTTAATAGTGAAAACCCAAATACTTAGGGCCACTTAACTAAGCTTTGCCATTTGTTTGTCCAAACTTCATTCTCATACTTTTGCATGTGGAATATCACCCTTATTTATTAAAAAATTTCAAGGCCAAGGAGATAGTGCAGTAGCTTAAGCTCCTACCTGGCAAGTACAAGGTCATGAATTCTATCCCAGTAGCACAATAAATAAATAAATAAAGATAAAAAAATTCTGCATTTCTTTTAGCAGAATATTCAGCTGGTAAAAAGTCCAGTGGCACGGCCAATAACACTAGCTGCTTCTCTCTCCTCTTATGAACTTGGACAGCAGCGCTTGATCTGATGGCCCACCCAGACTTCACTGAGTAGCTATTTTCCTATAAAACGTGAGGACAATTTTCTCCTTATTTTGATATATGCTGTTGCATAATAACATCTCAAAATAAGAAGTCCGTTCTGAAATATTTTTTCTATCCAGAAAATTAAGCCATGATTCACAAATTTCAAACATTTTTTTAAAGGTACACTTACTTCTTTTTGACACATTAATTTACTATGTTGTAGTGTGAAACATGGGCAATGATAGATGGCTATGTTTACATACACGGTTGAAACAAACTATGTCCCAGGGAGATTGAATACATGCACTGGTCTTTTCTCATAAAAGAATAGCTATTACTTAAACTTTTCCCACAAAGGAATAAAATACTATGTAAATTTGAGGTACAGATAATTCTTTTAGTTAACACGTAGCAATAATTGCAGGTTTTTAATAAAATCTGCAAAGAAGAACATGCTGCTTTACTGATAACTTTTCCCTGGAATCTAGTATGGAATGTGTATATAACACATATTTTATGTTATGTATGTATATATATATATATATATATGAATAATATTACTTAGGACTTAATTATGTAACATAAAATATGTTTTCACCAGCACTTGCATAGCTGAGGCAGGAGGATCGCTGCAAGTTCAAGACCAGCTTGGGCTATAAAGTGAGCCCAAGGCCAGCCTGAGCTGCACAGAGAGGCCTGGTGTCAAAAGGACAAACAAACAAACAAAAAAAGATAAAATATGTTTAAATAGGAATAAATTAAAATATTATAATAATAACAAATGCCTTCTAAACAACATGGTAATTAAAAAATATAATCAATATTATCACTCAAAAGCCAACGTAAATTAAATTTAACTTGGAATTCCATTCTCAAATTCTATATAGCTTATCATGTCTTAGTAATATGTAGAATTTACATTTTTCTTTGACTTTTTAAAAGAGAGTACAAATTAGAATTAAAACAAAAAACTATAAGTGATACAGAATTTCACTTAACAAAATAATATGAATTTCACCATATTTGTTGTGATACATCATGTTGTCTCCCAACCAGTTATTCATATTACCGGATATATGCATACAAAATTGGAAGAATAAAGAAAAAAAGAAATGTATAAGAAATTAAGAAAAGAAAAAGTACAAACAATTGAACAAAAGAGACAAACAAAGTATTACTTGCTCCACTCATAGTATTACTATTAGTAATATTAGTATTATTCTAAGTACTATTACTGGCTCTATCTGGTAAACCAGCAGAAATACACAGTACAGTTGTCCAAACCTCCTGCTTACATACCTACATAATCTCTTTCCCCTACTCCCTCTCCTGTCATTCTCAATTCAGTAACTCATTCCTTTTGAATAAGTTCATGCCTTTTTCCCCATGTCCGTTGTACCCTTCAGATTCCATTTTTCTCTTTCAAGTTCTCACACTAAGGAGACAATACAATGTTTGTACATGTGGGTTTGATTTATTTCACTGAAGAGTGTATTCTTTAGCTGCATCCATATACTGACAAATAACTCCAATTTTTCCTGTCTTATAGCTGAATAACACTCCATTGCATAAAAATACCACATCTTCGTTATTCATTCTTCAGTTGATGGACATCTGTGTTGTTTCCAGGATTTCACTACAACAAATTGTGGTTCTATAAACACCGGTGCACATATATCTCTGTGATATGAGGTTTTCCATTTTTTTCTAGAAAAATACGCAGGAAGAGAATCGCTGTGTTGAATGGTATGTCCAATGCTAGCTTTCCAAGGAATCTCCAAACTGATTTCCATAGTGGTTGTTTCAGTCTGCACTTCTACCAACAGTAGAGAAATGCTCCTTTTACCCCACAGCCTTTCCATAATTTGTTATTGGCTGACTTCTTGATGTTAGCCATTCTTTCTGGATTGAGAATATGTGGAGTTTAAATTAAAGCCTAAGAAATACATTTAAATTAAGATCCTTCATGAAACAGTAGTCTAGGATTACCTTGGAGTGATGTTACTGTTAATAATAGGAAGCTTTCACATTTCTGCTGGTTGGATAACATTTATGGGTTTTTGTTTTGTTTGTTTGTTTTGTTTTTGATACTACAAACTGAACTCAAACTCAGGACCTTGAACTTACCAGAGAAGTGCTATATTGCTGAGCTTTATCTCTGACCTCATAAATTTAGGTTTCTCTGGGAGTCCAAAGCTTTTTATTGCTTCTCAGTCCCTACCAGAAGTTCCCTCATTCTCATCCTTTATATCTAAAACTACATGTAGGTGACAGATGAGCTAGTATGTTCTGCACATACCCATTAACATTACATTGACACCACTGACAAAGATTCTTTTCAGAGTATTGACAAGGTCAAGGATCCCAATGCCAACCCTCAGAGGTGTTTCAGCCAATCTTCATTGCTTGTTATGGTTTATATCTAGTTGTTCTCCCAAAGCCTCATGCAATCATGGGGCAGACTACTACAGTTTGTGATCAACTCATGATCCATTGGGATCATGCATTATTCAAGGCTGGGATTGTGGACTGAGTGCTGCTGCGATTATGGGTGTGAGTACTACACCCAGCCTGAAGCAGATAGCTTGAATGTATCATAACAGAGACAGAGAGACAGATTTCCTCTCTGTTGTCAATGGTGCTGCTAATCCTCTTCTCTTGCTCTTTGCCACCACCATGAAATGTTGCTCTCTGCCGTGTGCCGCTCTGCCTTGGAACCAGCTGGGTATGGACTGAAACCTCCAGTAACTGTGAGCTAAGTAAACCCTTCCTTCCCTCATTTTGGGTGTTGAGTATTTGTCCCAGCAATGAGAGAAGAATAACTGAGACATTGCTGCATTTTGCCTTCTCTTTTACAAAGTAGCTATAACCAACACACACACACACACACACACACACACACACACACACACACACACCATAACTCCGAGTCCTCTCCACAGAAGAAGACTAAGATTATGGGTATCCTGAGACTTTAAGGTTTCTAGATCAACCTTTGGTCCAGATCAAATTTCTCTTTAAAACCAAGGCTCGGGTTGGGCCCCAAGTCCTGACCACTGCTCATCTTCCTGCTACTGTGATTGGTTGTAGGTGACAACATCAGACTAGGGAGAGTGACAAAGAGGTCAGGGTTGGCAGCAAGTCACCTAGGCTGGGCCAATGGTGTAAGCAGGGATGGTGTCCAAGGACCTGGAAGAGCAGCAGTGTATGAAAGTGTGTCAAACAGGGCCAAAGTAGGCAGTTTCTATGCCAACACCACCATGCTGAGAGTGAAAATTAAGCTGCAGAGCAGAAGCAAAGAAGTTTCAGATGTCTGATGTGAGACGGAATGAATCATGTGGCAGGCAGTGGATGATGAGAAAATCTAGCACTGGTGGCACGCAGAAAGAGAAAGGAGATGACTGGAGTCGCAGTAATTGCCACCATTGCACCAGCTCTCATTTTAATGTCGTGTGGTAACACACACAGGAGAGAGTGCAGGAGCTGGCGCCCTGCTTGCTTCTGTTGGTCTCTTAGCTCCTGTTCCAGCAGATTATTCCCTTCACCTCCCCTTTCCTCCTCCAACCTTCTCTTTCACCCATGGGGCTTGGCCAGCTGCCCCTTTGGTGCTCTCTTGTAAGGAATGTCATTCTGCCCTTAACATATTTTTGTTCTTTATGTGAGTGTGTCATCCTATTCCATACACTTGGCAGTTTAATTCTCATTTTAGGTGAAATGTATGTGAGTCATTAGCTCAAAACCCTGTCAAATTATGTCATTCCACTAAACTACACCAGGTCAATGGTGTTGAGAGATATAATTAGAAAAGTTTTGTACTAAAAAGTGTTCCTATACAATGGGAAAGGAGTACAAGGAATATTCTGACATCACCACAGGGATTTGCATTGAATTTGCAGAGTCTTCCTTCATGGAAGATATTTAATTTCTACTGATTTTTTTAAAGAGCCTAAATAGCGTGTAATGTCCTATCATATTCTCACTATAGATAAGTCTAAGATAGATAGCTTTATGGTTATGATAGGGGGAAACTGCACCCTTCGTGGGATCAACCAGCCCTGAGCTAAAGTTCCCGATGAGACCTGGAAAGCTCAAGCTGACTCTACCTGATCACAAGGTGCCAGTCAGGGCAAAGCAGCTTTTTAAAGAGAACACGTTACTTCTAACATTTAACTGTATGATATTTTGACCTCAAAATAAGGCAGACAACTTTTTTTTTTAATTTTAGGAGCAAGCCACTGAAGTGTGGCTTGTACATGGGGTGCAGGAGATGGCAACCGAGAACTTCTCTGCACACTCCGCTGCCCGGCCAGCCAGCACACAGAACTTTGCAGAAACACTTTTGCCTCACTTTATCCATTTTTGTTTAAAATTGCTTATTTTTACTTTTCATCAAGAACATTGAAGCTATATTGTACAAATAATCTAATAATATTGGCAGACATGCAAACAAAAGACAAGAAGAGGGCTGGCCACATAGTTCAGCAGCTTAAAGCGCCTGCTCAGGCAGGCAGGCAGGCACAGGGACTGGAGTTGCATCCCTGGCCTGCCATGCTGGGCTCGGCCCCAGGGAGCGCCAGATGGCTGGGACTGGGCGCGGTGCCGCTCACCTGTAATCCCAGCACTTAGAAGGCTGAAATCAGAAGAATCACTGCAAATCTGAGCTGTGTAGTGAGACCCTGTAAATCCTGTATGAAACACGTTTTTAAAAATACAGGAAGAATATATAAAAGTCATAAAAATAAAACCATAAAATAATTTTTTCTTTACGTTGCTCTTCTTTGTTTCAGTGATAAATTACAAACACATTCAGTATCACAATGTAAATCAATGTTTTGCCTCTTGAGGGGTTTAACTTCTCATATAATGTTACTCATTTACAATAGAAAAAAATTCAAATTTTTACTTGGCTGGACTATTTTACTCTTTTTTACCATAATGGTCCTTGAGAATACAGCATACTCATAAATTCTTAACAGTGTTTAAGATTTTCTGTTTCAATCTACTGTCGTTCTTTAATTCAAATTTCAATTTGCATACTTCTTCATAGGGCTCATTCTCATTTTTGTAAGAATTATATGTATTTTTAAAGACATAATCCATGTAACCATTATTTTCACTTTCATTCACAAGTATTTTCAATATATCTGTATCTAAACAGGTTTTCTAAATGAGGCATTTATATAACCCTTTTGTCCCATTCCATCCTAAAGGGCGAATGCCTTTGGATTAAAATTTGCATTTTTATAAGATAAAAACAAATAATAGCCTGTAAGCAGGTGCAGGGGCTAGGGTTCTATCCCTAGCCCTGCTGTTCCGGCCCTGCCCCTGGAGCGCACTGAGATGGCGATTAAGACTGGGTGTGGTGGCACATGCCTGTAAGCCCAGCTCTTGTGAGGCTATAAACAAGTGGATCACTACAAGTCCGATCTAGTAGTGAGACCCTGAACACCCTGTAGACCCCTCCCTAAAATACAAATAAATAAATAAATACAAATAATATTTATTGTTTAGCCCAAAGTCCATATTGAATTCCACACCGCAAACCTCTGCACCTCCAAGCAACTGTATGGGCTGCCTCCTTGACACTGTGCCCGAACGCCTCTTCCTTACCTGTCTCTTTTCAGGGCGTCCCTGGGGAAGTAGCTCTGGTGGACAACAGCCTACGTCACCAGGTCCACCTGAAGAGTCCTTCCTGCTTCATTTCCATTTGCTTCTTGTTCCAAAATTAACTTTTAAAAATACTTTAATTTTAATAGTATGTGTTTGCAATATGTGGGGAACTGTACATGTACGTAACGTGTTTTCTCAATCCCTTTTTTTGTCCATCTTCTGTTTTCATTTTGTTTTTGTTTCAAAAGACCTATCTCTTTGTTTCCTGTTATCTCATTTTTTCTTTTGTTTTTACTTTTTGTACCTGGGATTGAACTCAGGGCCTTGCACTTGCAAAGCAGGTGCTCATGTCGCTGAGCTACCTCCCAGTACTATTTTCTATTTTGCTGTTTAATTCATTGTGCTTGGGTTTCTCACATAAAAGAAACTATGAGATCGTTAAGCTGTGTATCTGATTTCACTTTATTTCAAACAAATTTTACTTTTGGTATGGCTAGACGATCCTGCTATGTAACCTTTCACTTGGCCTGCGAGTCGAGACGTGGGGTAATGACCTGGAGGAGGAACGGGGATGAACAAGACAGGGCAAGAGACACAAGAGACGGAGACAAGACAAGCTTTCTGATCAAGTCTTGTTTATTGAGGAAGTGAGCAGGGTCTAAATAGCTGTATAGTGGAAGCAGTTGGGTGGGACTAGTTGTGGATTGGTAGTGGAGGTCCAGGACCACAGGAAGATGTTGAGGCAAGCAGGGACTGGTGCTGCAGCACTTCTTGCCCAAATAAGGTAAAATATAACAGGAGCGTTCTATCGCCCCCCACATCACAAAACTACAATGACCCTAGTTGCATGTGGGATGAAATTTAAATGAGAAATGGGGGGTCAGAATACTGTTTTTTCCCTGTCTCTCCTCCCATTGAGAATCCTGGGGTAAATTTCATGAAGCTTCTTTGAGACCAAGCTCCACACTACCCCTAATTTCTACTTCTCTCTAAATTTCTACTGCCCAGTAAAATATCAGCACTGGAGTCCTGTAATTCATGCTCTATTTATCCACTACTTTTACGTACTGTCCCTTTGTCTTAAACACAACTTGGGAATATTTATCAAGTCCTCTCTTTCAGTCATTGTGCTTAAAGTAATTAATCCAAATTACTTAATTTAAGGAACATGCAAACTATGTGGAATTGTATAGCTATGCCTATGTATATGTATGTATAACACAAGGGAAGATTTGAAAAGAGATATAACCAGACAAGGTGTTTTTGAAATGAAACGTTCTATAGTGTTCAAAATTCACATATTGGAAGCATGCACTCATGTTCTTAACATATGTTAAAGGAAAAATATCTTTCTAAATCAAAATATAATTTTTGTTGGAAAAATACACCAGATTATTAATAACTGATATCCATAATTCATCTACTTTTTTAGCTTTGAAACTTTGTTTTCTACAATAAAATTACAGAGAGGGTCAGTTCTTTTTGACCATTTTAGATTCAAAGATCACTCAATAGCTGAGAAATTCCTGCTCTGCTTATTTGTAAAAAGTTGTGGGCCAAGGACTCATGCAGAAATTTTGGATTCACCTCTCAGAGAATCCAGAATACCTTTTCCAATAAAAATAACACCCTGCTTCCTCACTTCATTTTGTAGCTCCATTCTTTAGTTTTCATGAAACTGTAGGCTTTGTTTGTATAGAACTAATTGTTTCATACTTAATGCAAAACTATAATGATTATTTTAAAATATTTTGTTAAATTACAATATGTTCATTTGAAAATGTTGGTTTATTAAGATGCAGATCTTCAAAACATTGACAAACTTCCTTATACTAGAGCAAACAAGTTAAACTTGCCAACATTACCACTGAAATTCTTGTAAGGAAATCTTTGGAATGTTGGGTAGTTCAGCCCAATTTGCTTTGTTTTGTTTTGTTTTTTGGCAGAACTGGGGATTGAACTGAGACCCTTATTCTTGACAGGGAAGCACTTATTCTACTGAGCCATCTCTCCAGGCCCCCAAAAGCATGGAACGTCTCACGAATTTGCGTGTCATCCTTGCGCAGGGGCCATGCCAATCTTCTCTGCATCATTCCAATTTTAGTATATGTGCTGCTGAAGCGAGCATTCAGCTCAATTCAACACACTGATTTTCTAAAATTTGAACTTTCACTTACAAACTTAAATCTTATTTTTGATTAAAAAAAAAAAAAAGATACCTAGAGGCCGGGGAGATGGCTCAGTAGAATAAGCACTTCCCTGGCAAGCTCAAGGGTCTGAGTTCAATCCCTGGTTCTGCCAAATAAATAAATAAATAAAATCTATCTTATTCCTTGAAGTAGAATGATCACTCAGTTCATTTTCAAGACCCTTTCAGGCAATTATATCCCTCTATTTCACCGTAATTTGTCTATCAGCCATTCTCTCAAGTCAAATTGATGTTCTATGAAAAACGGATGCAGGTAGTTTGGCTCGTGATCCAACACGCACGTTACTATCTCTGAGATAGTCACTTGCTTTTTTACTCTCTGAATATTACAATTGTACTGAACAGCCTTTGTGATTAATTATTTGTTCTTTCACATGCTCAAAAAAGGACAGTAATGCTTTCATAGTTAAGAAAATAATGTTCACATAAAACTATTTTAGCCACGGATTTCTTGGTCTCACAACCCTGAGGAATGGAGTCTTGAGCCAAAGGATTGGAGGGTTTTATTTGAAATAAGAACAGCTCTTGGATTCCTGGGAGGGGCATTGAGTGTGTGGCTACTGAGGTTCTTTGTCAAGAGCATTTTACACAGCAAAATCAGCACTTGGGTAACTGTGGTCACATTATGATGTATCCATAGAGTTACAAGCATAGTTGCTTAGCTAACATTGGCCCAAGAAGCACGGAGCAAAGGTACATGTTCAGGATCATTAACTTCAGTTCATCTATAATTTTTTTTCTTTTCTTTTCTTTCTTTTCTCTTTCTTTCTCTTTCTTTCTTTCTTTCTTTCTTTCTTTCTTTCTTTCTTTCTCTCCTTTTTTCTTTCTTTCCTTGTTTCTTTCTTTTTTTCTTTTCTTTTGCAGTACCAGAGATCGAACTCAGGATCTTGTACTTGCCAGGCAGGTACTTATGCCACTAAGCAATCTCCCCGGCCCTATAACTTTTAACAGAGGAAGAACAAAGGCAATTCTGGAAAAGGATAGAAGTATGGGTCAAGGTGTTTTGTCCACCCACTTAGCTGTGTGAAACACTGTCTAAGCTCACTGGATCAGGTGGTGCTATTCACTACATAGCGTCAAGAGCCTGTTTATCCCTGGAGAGGCTCACATACCTGGCTCTCTAAATTCCCATGTAACCACAATTTTGCTATGACTCCTGTTTTGGACTGACTTTCCCACAGGCTTGTTTCTCCTCTGACTGCCTTTTAATTTTTATCTAATTTAGCCACCTATAATATTATTACTACAGGATATTGTAAACTACAGCTTAACAATTATTCAGTAAGATAAAAATTACATATGTATATGACAAAAAAGTTTAAAAATTTATGAGTTAATGAGTTTAGAAATAAGGAGATATATGCTAGGAATTATTTATTTATTTATTTATTTTTATGTCTTTAGTAAAGGGTCACAAGGTCTCAATACACAGATCAGACTCATAGTGATCCTCCTGTTTTCCGCCTCCCAAGTGCTGGCATAACAGGTGCGTGCCACCATGTCCAGTCTCATTTGCCTTCTCAGCACACCCCCGGGGTGGGTCCCACATGACTTGTGGTGCTGGGGATCAAATCCCAGTCCCTGAGCTTTGCCTAAGCAGGTGCTTTAGTCTGCTGAGCTATCTGGCCGGCCCCAACTAGGAAAGATTTAATATGCAATTATTTCAAAAACAGAATAAACTAAAATCAACATAAATGTAAACTTTCAAGACAAAATTTTGAGAAAGATAAAAGTCAAAAGAAATTAAGTACATAAGAAAACTTTCAAAACATAAAAATTCAAAGATATTGTTAAAACTTCAAAACCATAAGACTAAACAATGTAATGTTCCTCAAATACATTTTTTCTCATATTTGTGGTACTAGGGATTATGCATGGGACTTCCTGAACACTCAGAAAACACTTTACACTGAGCTATTCTCCCAGTTCTTTTAAAATTTTATTTTGAGATACGGTTTCCAAACACTGTTTAGTCTAACTAATTTGATATCCTCCCGGTTCCACTTCCTGAGCAGCTGTGGTTACAAGCTAGTTACATCACACCCAGATGATGCATATTGAAAGAACAATTCAAGTAAACATTGTCTTTTTAAAAAGTAATTTTTTTCAGTCCTGGGACCTAACTCTGGACCTTGCACTTGCCAGGCAGGTGCCTGGGCCGCTGAGCTATTCCTCTAGCCCGAACAAAAACGTAATTTTTATAAAGGTTTATAAGAGTATATTGTAAAGATGCACTGCTTACTGGGTAAGTCTATCGAATTGAGCAATCACTGAAATAAACCCCAGTAAAATCATTAGACTTTTAGAAAAAAGAGGTGCTAGAAAAGGCACATCTGGGCACAGAGGCCAACCGACTGCAAAGAGAAATGCCTTTGGACATTTTTGTCATAGCTTCTGCTAGAAATAATTAAGTCTAGTTGCTAATCGAGTAATTACCCTTTTTTGTATTTTGGGGAAGGGTCTACAGGATGTTCAGGGTCTCACTACTAGATCGGACTCCTAGTGATCCACCTATTTACAGCCTCCCAAGTGCTGGGACTAAGGCGTGCGCCTCCACGTGCAGTCTCAGTCACCAGCTCAGTGTGCCCTGGGCGTGGGGCTGGCACAGCAGGCCCTGCGGGTCAGATCAGAGGGCCTGCACTTGCTTGCAGGTGCTTTAATCCACTGAGCTGCTTGGCGGGTCCTGAGTAATTACTCTTAACATATATTCATACAGTGATTCTCATTTTACTTTCCAAAATTAATTTATATTTAAAAAATTGATGAACCTAAAAACCCTAATATTATGTGTAATAAATCAGGCAGTGGGCTTCAGTATGATACAGATTGTTTTATATGACAAAACCGAGATCTAAATAAAGAACAGAATAAAAAGATAAATAATAAGAAATTAAATCTTTTGCAAAAGGGAAAGACAGAAAGAGGTGAGAGGAGAGATAGAAGAGGCAGGTCAGGGGAAAATTTACAAATAAGATTTGTTAGGCCTTCTATCTAGAACATGCAAAGATTTAAAAAATGTCAGGCACCAAAATTCAAAGACCTAATCTATAAATGGGCATCTGAGTTGAATATACAGTTCTCAGATGAAGAAATACAAATGGCAAATGAATATATAAAAAAAAAGTGTTCAACATCACTGGTTGTATGACAAATGCAAATTAAAGCAGCACTTAGATTCCATCTCACCCTAGAAAGAACAGTTCTCATCAAGAAGTCAACCAATAGCAAATTCTGGTGGGGCAGTGGAGCCTCAGAACTCTCCTCCACTGTTGTGTGCGTGCAGACTGGTACAGCCGCTATGGAAGTCAGTGTGGCGATCCTTTAAAATCTAGGATGAGAGGTCCCATTCAAGCCAGCTAGTGCCCTCCTAGGTAATTTTCCAAAAACAACTGAAAACGTCATGCGACAGCAATATATGTTCACAATTTGTCATAGCTAAATCTTGGAAGCAACCCAAATGCCCATCAACTGGGGGAAGGATAAAGAAGATGTGGTACTTTTACAAATGGAGCATTTTTCAGCTCTAAAAGAAAGATGAATCTGAGGATTTTATCAGTCAGTGGGTGCAACTAGAGACCGTACTCTTAGAGAAATAAATTATACCCTTATATGTAAGCAGCATATTGTCCCTCTAATGTAAGAACCTGAAAGTAAATGAAATCTGAAGGCTACAAAATATGTTTGAAATTATTTTGTTGATGATAGTTTAGGCATTTTTATTTTGAGACAGTTGCATAAGGTTGAATTAAGCAAACAAGAAGTTATGGAATAGCCCAGCCATATTGGTCCTGTTGTGCTTACATCCTCGTAATCCTAGAATGAGACAAAATCAATAGATAAAATGGTGAAGTAATCACACAGCTTTAAACCTCACACTTGAGCAGGACATATTGGTATGAACTCTTGTAGTATTTAGCCATTAAAAAAAATCCTAAAAAGACTGGAATTGACGCCATTTTCTACTAGGAAGAACCAAGAGTCCTTGCTGAAATGATTACCCCTGAGACTGTGTTAGGCAGGTGGCAGGGTAAGCATCTCCCGGTAACAAATGCCACAGATACTATCCAAGCATAACACCAAAGCCTGGACCAGCTTAGGTAACTTGGATCAAAGAAGGACAGTTTGGCTATTGATAAAGGTGATATCTGTACAGAATTTAAGCTGAGCAAATGTGAGTAAGCAAAAGCCAATGCTAATGACATTTGAAACCATCTTTAAAGACACACCCAGAACCTGACTTGAACAAATGTTTGGACAGTCAGTCTGACATAAAAGTAGACACCATAACAGCAAAGATCAATCTACAAGATTTACCAACGTTACTCTTTTTTTTTTTTTTTTTTTTGAGTACCTGCCCTCTGCTCTTTGCTAGGTTCTATGTTTATTTTTTTTAACTTGTGTATTTGGTACAGGGTCCCACTATGCAGCTCAAACTTGTAATGATCCTCCTGTCTCAGCCTCCCCAGGGCTGGGATTATAGGCACGTGCCACCATGCCCAGTCTTGGGGGCCAGCTCAGCGCACCTGGGATCAAGGCTGGCATGGCATGCCGTACTTGGAGATCAAACCCAGTCCCTCCACTTGCCTAAGCAGGTGCTTAGTCCACTGAGTTATCTTGCTGGCTCTGGGTCCTATTTTTCTGTCTAACACTTTTCCAAGTAAAACCTACTCACAGCTCTTTTTAAAAAAATTACAAAGTCCCATCTAACCAAGAAATGAATAATCACTAATTCTTATCAAATGATTAAAAAGATAAAGTTTTAAGTTTTAAATGTGATTTTATAAGTCAGCTAAATCTTGAAGAAAAATGATTGGAACATTCAAGTCTTTTAATGAACTA
>NW_004524719.1:1400579-1417305 GCF_000260255.1 Octodon degus | reverse complement strand
TATTGAATATGTAAATGGTCAATGTCAGGATAAAAATCTATGCAAACAGTGTGACATACCACTACTTTCAGAATGAAAATTTTATTCACTCTATTCTATGAAATAAAAAAACCCTCATTAATTTTTAATGGCTGAATTAATTTAGAAAAAAGAATAGTGTTGATCAATTAAAACTCAGACAGCATAAAAGGAAAAAATGACTTCTCTTGGTGTTTAATATTTAAAATTTAGATAGCTCTAAATGACTGAAAAAGATAGTGTTTCTCCTAGTAAAAGACAAGCCAATATTCATTGCTACAATTCATTTATTTTGGAAACTGGACTGTGTTGTAAAAAAAAAAGAGTAAAGGACAAAGACAGATCAGAGAAACACTATAAATATAGCCAAGAGTTAGTAAAGATAACAACACATGGCAGTGAAGTTCCTAGTGTCTTAGCTATTGTGAATAATATTGAGTTCTATTTTTGGAAAAGACTTCTAAAATATTGTAAAATGACATCTCTCAATGGCCTTTCAATTTGAATTGAATGTGTTAATTTCATGAGATATAATATGCCAGGTACCCTCGTGAGGGTCATCCGAAATTCCATGTGATTTTCTCCTTCTATTAGGCCAAAAGTGGCAAAAATATTTAGTTGACATATTTGAAATAATGATAGTCCCTGCACAAAAAGCTATCTACAGAAGTAAAAACTGTGTTTACTCTTATTTTCCAGATAGAATCAGTATTAATATTTTGTTTTCCTTTCGATTATGCTCAAACACAATAAAAGTTATATTGTATGAGTAGACTAATTTGCATTGGCATGAAACTTGTCTGTCTTGACAAATTACAAGTTAAAAATAATTTTTATATTTGTTTTGACCAGATGTAACTCTCTCAGCTGAAATAAGAAATCTTTGCCAGCCTTTTTGAGGGCAGACTTTGAATTTTCATGCTCTAAATTTAACCAGGAATTCAGGCTCTTATTTCGTACTCAAGTGCATCATAATGAGGGTATTTCTGCGTTTACACATCTGTGCTGTAATCCCAGGATAACATCACAAAAAGTTCCCTGAGGACCTCTGGAGACTAAACATGTATTTACTTTTTTTTTTTAACCTCAAAATATTTAAAGATGTGACTATTATCACAATTACACACAGAAACATTAGGTGTATTCAAATCAGATTAGATAACATGAAGTTATTTTTTAATTCCTATGAATACTAAGTTTAGTTTAGAAACTTTGCTTTCTTTCTATACAGCATTTATATTGGATGACATATGGTAAGTGGGCCTCTGAACCTATCTGCAGTGCAGTAATAGAGTTATGATTTGAGATAGCCCCGTGGTCCACCTTTTACGCCCCATCGGAGATAATAAAGGGTCTCAGAAGACAATTTACACAAACCACCTGATAAAAGCTCAGAGCACAGAGCTTGTCTATGCTTCCTTAGAAAGGCCTTTAGGGGGAAAGTGAGCTATTATTTTCCATGCCAAATGGGCCGGTCATGTGAGTAAATCCTGTCAACAACCCATAAGGGAAGACTGGGTGTGGTGGCATGTGCTTGTAATCCGAGCTCTTGGGAGGCTGAGCACAGGCAGATCACTATGAGTCCTATCTAAGTAGTGAGACCCTGTGGAGCCAGTAGACCCTCAATAAAAATACAAAAAACAAAAAAAACCATAAGTGCAAGAGGGTGCCTGTTTTCCATGTTGCTTGACATTTCCTTAGAAAAGGGGAAAAACAATACACATGCAGTCACTTTCAACTGAGCTTGTTTTCTGTGTTCTGAAATGATTTTCCTTCCATTGTATATAAATAATTGACATATAAATAGGCATGCAGCCCTTCCTGAGAACCAGGAAGTGATCACAGAAGCAAAGAAGACCTTAGTAGATTCTTGTGTCATAGTCCTCAAAGTCAGACCTGTGTGCATGTCACAACAAACAGAGCTCCAACACACTAAACGGTGTAAACATCATTGCACTTTATAAAGCCCTTGTCTGCTTTATTGTTTATTGTATCTGTCTGCTTTTTTCATTTAATATGATGTTGAGCATTTTAGTCTGTCCTGAAGTACTTTGAGTCGATCTGATGAAGTCACATTATACATACACCTATAAAGCCTAATATTTACAAGGGTCTTGAATTTCATATTTCATGTTTCTTTTGACTATTGAGCATTATTGCTTTGCTAACTCTTGTTTCTCCAAGGTCTGGCATTAATTTTCCTCTAATTTTACAGTTATAAGTTTCATCAATTCCTTTAGAATAGACCAAATATAAATCAAGGTATCTCCCTCGTTTCTCTCCATCAGCAAGCACTGCTTCAGTCCAGAAAATCTCAGCGCTCTTACCTCTCCTACAGGTGTAGGAGGAAATGCAACTGAGCCGTCAGCACACTATTAGGTTTTCAGGATGAAAGTCCATTTTCCTTGTTAATAAATGAATTCAGGCTCACTCGGGGAGGAAGCGCCTCTTCTAGTAGAAAGACGAGTGACAGGACCATTATCATTCACACTTCTAGTGTGTGAGAGTCTTTGAAGGGAAGCAGTTATGCACGTGCAGCTCAGCCTTGCTGCAGCAGTTTGCAGTGGGCCCTTCTCGCTGATGCAAGGTTTTGGAGCGTGTGTATAGTAGCTCACTAGACCAGTCTGTCCCTCAGGAATAGGACACCCTGCTGGCGTCTTCTTCACTCCTGCGATCGCTTCCTGGTACTCAGAGTCATGTGCTTCCCACCGGGTTGCTGCTAACTTGCCAACAGCTTCTCTCCTTTGTTTTCTGCATCTTTTAAAATATTTTTCTTGGGCCAGCCAGATAGCTCAAGCAGACGAAAGCACCTGTTTAGGCAGAGCGCAGGGACCAGGGTTCAATCCCCAGCGTGTCATGCTGGCCCCAGGCCCGGGGCATGCTGAGAGGGCGATGGAGACTGGGCGTGCTGGTGTGAGCCTGCAATACCTGTAATCCCAGCGTTTGGGAGGCTGAAAACAGTAGCATCACATGAGTCTGATCTACACAGTGAGATCCTGTAGACTCTGTACTAAATACATTTAAAAAAATATTTTTTTTTAGCTTTGAGCTTATTTCTCTCAATGACAGTTTTTTATTATTATTCTATGTTCAGCATGATCATACTTTAAGGGCTTTTTATGTCTCAGATAATTCCTCCTTTTTCATAAAATAGCATAATGTAACCCAAATGTTGTATATCATACATTGTTTAAATGAAGAAACATAATAACAGGCTCGGGAAGGTCTGCCTTAGTGGCGCTGCATTATTTCAATTGAATACTCGGGACAACTCATTTGAGGGGAAAAGAGAAAAACACATTCTGTAGCTCAGAGTTTCAGAAGTTAAGGTTTACAATTGGGCAGCCCCAGTGGTGTGGCTTCTAGCTTTGGTGGTATATTGGGACAGGAATGCAAATAGGAATAAAATCATCTGCCAAATGCTAATTACTCAAATACCAGCTAAAACCCCAACTTCTGAGGGTTTTGGGGGGCAAGCCCTAAGTTCCTCTACATTTATTCTAGTTACTCAGTGATTATGATGTGCAATTATTTCAAGTCCTTTTCCCTTGTTCCCCTTGTTGAGGAACTGGGCTTATTCAGCCAGGGGCACGTGAGCATGGCCCACAGTTCTGTCTAAGGAGTTGTAAAAGGAAGTTTTCCATGGGGATCACGGACAAGTGTTTACTTTGTCTTTTTCCACAATAATGAAGGCAGAATTAGACTTAATTTTATTTTAGCATTCTTATACGAGCATTCTGTCAATGTAATTTGCATTCACTGAATAAATCTATGAATCCAAAGAGTGATAGAATAGGATGGGAAAGAAACAGTTGTTAAATGCATCTTACTAAACAAATTAGTCAGCAGCCAGGGCTTTTAAAATTAAATAAGATATTTTTAACTGCTTTTAGTAACCGGCAACTCAGATAGCTTTTGTATAATAAACCTATTTGCTTAAATCAATGATTAAGAATATCTAAGTCACAATGAACTGTATACATTCACATTTCTAGAGAAACAAATGAAGAGAAGAATAATTAAACCCTTGTATCAGATGTGTAGATGTTCTGTATTTGACTTTCATTTGCCACTGTAAAGCAATCATCTTCTAGTCTGGTCTTCAGGTAATTTCCCACTCAATCTGAAATATTGGAAATCTCAAAACATAAATGAATGTGGGCGGGGAGATAGCTCACTGGAAGAAGCACTTGCCTGGTAAGCGTGAGGTCCTGCGTTCAATCCCCGGTACTGCAAAATAAATAAATAAATAAATAAATAAATAAATAAATAAATAAATGTGTTGCTTTAGAGATCACAAAAATGAGTCACTATTTTTACCACATAGTGCATTTTCTCTTGTTTATATTTGCTCTAGCTCGGGAAGATTCTGAAAGGAATTATTCTCCTGCACATTACCCATACCTGATACACACATACTTGGTAAAAGTAGAAATAATCTCTAAACTCCTTCAATCTTTTGACCATATTTTTGTCCAGGTGAGGAAGTAAAACGTGCTGTTTGGATGCTCCTGTTTTAAGGGATGAAAGCAGTACCAGCCTGGTCCTCCCCAGCTCAGGGGAGTTGACGTGAGTGACGACAGCAAACCAGGGAGGGGAAACCTTAAAAAACATCTTTGCAAATTGCACTAAGCTGATTCGTTCCAATGACTGCCTCACTCATACAATATTGTCATTGTGTCACCCATCAGCTGACAAGCCTGAGTCACCAAGCACATATTCCCCAGCAGCACATTATTCTGGCTTATGAAAATTTTCTGAGATTTGTTATGCTTGAGCAAGAGATTGCAACAGAATTCCCAGAGAGTGGTTTAGGGTAGTAGTGGCCAAAGATAAACCAGCAACACAGAAAATGGATCAGCCATAACACAGCGCAGATCTTCGGTTCATGTTCAACGATATTTTCCGCCTGCTTCACATTCCCTTATAGATGTCTGCGGAGGCAGAATTGTCGGTTACATTAATGTTCTCCGAGCAATCAGAGACAGCACAGATATTGGATGAAATTGTTCACCAGCTTTCTCTACACCACATTTGTACGTACAGCTACTAACTCCAGATATTTAAATTTAAATATACATTTCAAGTAAGTTTTTCAGATATATAATATTGGGGCTGGGAAGGTAGCTCAGTAGAATAAGTGCTTGCCTGGCAAGCGCAAGGTCCTGAATTCAATCCCCGGTACTGCCAAATATATATATTACATACTTCATGTCCATAGTTGAACATATTGAAACATTTAAATGTCTATTCAGTATATAACTTAATATAGACAATATAAAATATATTAAGCAACCATTACATTTGTTTTGCACTATTCAATTTAAAAATAAAACATCTATAGGATTACTTTGCTCAATTCATGCACTTACAATATTAAATGGCAATGGAATACCCATCTCTAACAAAACTAAACAAAACAAGGAGATACAAATGAAAGACCATTTTGTATCTGTATATACAAAGCAGGATAGATATACAGCTACTTTCCCTTAATTCAATGAGAAGAAAGATTTGTACTAACAGTGTTTGGTCAGAATATCATGTCTGCATCTTGTGCTATGAATAACCACTATGAAGATAACAATATGCAATGTATTAATTATTGAAACTGTCCTACTAATCAGTTTTGCAACTGTCTCATTTCTATTTGTTTCTCAATAAAATTATTTTAAAAAAGAAATTATCTGAGTTTAATTCCCTTACAAAGAATACAAATTGGGCTTAGCCAATTAATTCCTTTGTCCAATTATCGAAAAATATATTTGGCATATTTTCAAAAGAAGTTTGCATACTCTAGTCCTTATAATAATCCTTTTGGAGAACTCTGTTTTAGTATTTTGAACTTTGTCAATGCTGAAAAATAATTGTATACCTGCAATCTCATCGGCATCTTGTTACAGTGATTTTAGTGATACTCTGATCTTTTGTTGTTGTTTCATAGGCCTATATGATAATTTCACTCAGGTTTTATTACTCTGTGAAAAACTGATTTTTCCTAATGGTTTAGCAAGCATTTTTATAGGATAATTAGGCTGGTGAAACTCACCATGTTTATACATTTGCCCTAACTGTCAACGGGTCATGCCCAAAGATCCATGTGTATTTCTAGTTGTTTACTCAGATTAGATTCTCTGAATTAAATGTTTTCTTGTCACTACATATCATATTTTTGTTGTGTTTTTGCTAAATTTCTTGAGGTCTCATTGGTAATTAAAATTGTATGACCTGAAGCTTGTCACACTGTATGTACTTATCTCTGCCTTCCAAAAGGGTTTCTAATTTCTTTAACAGTTTTGGATTTCACATTGTTTTATTTCTTTTTATTTTATTTTATTTTTATTTTAGGAATAGGTCTACAGGGTGTTCAGGGTCTCTCTACTAGATGCGATTCGTAGTGATCTGCCTGTTTACAGCGTCCCAAGAGCTGGGATTACAGGTGCGCACCACCACGCCAGACTCAGTTGCCCTCTCAGCGAGCCCTGGGGGTGGGGCCAGCACAGCAGGCCAGGAGTTCACATTGTTCTATTTCTATTTTTATTAAATTTTTCTCTTTGTTATGATAAAAGTCCAATTTATTGATCGCAATGTGCACATACACTTTTCGAAGTTCTTTTATTTAAGAGAACATTCTTTCCCTACAGATCTTGGTGCGTTTCGAGGAAATTAGCTGTCCTTTTAAGCACTTGTTTCCTTTTAAGCATTTGTTTCTTTCTGAGCTCTCTGTTCTCTTCCACTGGTGTTTAAAACTGTTTTTATGCTGTTGCATATGCTTTTGGGTACACATTACAAACTGCCTTTGTACAGCTCTTGTGTGTGTGTGAGTGTGTGTGTGTGTGTGTGTGCATGAATGTTAGATTCAGTCTACACTGTTGTTAAAAATAGTTATCTGTATTGATTTTATATCTAGATATTGTTGTCCATTACTGTAAGTCATGTGTCCAGTTCCTATACATTATTTTATCACTGTCAGTTTCTGTGTTCAGATGTATATATGTATGTTTTGTAATATCCGGATCTTACTTGGTGGTAATTGTTATATCTTACTGTAGAATAGACACTTTTTATCATTTTAATGAGTTTATTTCTCAGGATATTATTTTACAACTTAATTTTTTTGTTTTATATTCATCATTTTTACTTTCCTTCAGTTAATTTACACATGAAATACTTGGCCTTTTGCTATACTTTGAGCTTGTGGGTTTTTAAATCCACAGTTTTCTTTGTGGAGAATACATTGTTGGATGTTTTTTGAAAACATCTAGTCAGCCTTCTGTACCCTTACATTTATGAGGTTAATCTATTTATATTTCAGGTAATTATTGCAAAGCATTCACTGCCACTTTGTCACTGCCCTTCTGTTTTGCAGGTGGTTTATCTCACTTCTTTGACTTTCCTCATTTGTCATTTGATTATTATTTCAAGCATTGCAAAACTTTTCTATTTCAAGTTAAAAATAACCTCGCTTCCAACACATGAAAAAAGCACTCTGTTACTCCTTCCAACTCTTTGTGTTCTTGTAATCAGAGTGCTTGTTTATATTGTGTTTAACAATGTATTATTAGGGCTCAAAGCGAACCGGACGCCCTTCTTCCAGTGCTACATACCAGTCTGCGCAGGGCTGTGTGTTTGCTTCGGCTCTGGCCTTGCCTGCTCCTGAGCATTTATGGCCTCTTCAGTTGCCTGAGGGAGGGCAGCTGGCAGTCGCGAGGAGCCACAGGCCCGCGGCTGCGTCCACCGGGTGCTGCCTTCCAGTGCCCGCTGCTGACTGCCCACAGCCTTCTGCGTGTCGCCTGCTCAGTCCCCAGAGAGGCGCGGTGCCGAGCCAGGGCGCCTGCCAGGTGTCCGGCGTGTCCCGTGGCACCGCCTGCACGTGCAGCACACCTGGCCGCCGCGGGCCGCAGGTGCCCCAGGGAGCGTCTGCAGGGCGGAGCGGGCGCCGCCGAGCGCCAGGGCAGGGCTGGCAGGCCGCGGGTCTTCTCCCCCCATTTCAGTGTGGTTGTTATTGTTCTTCCCTCTATCACGGAACCAATGCGCCTTCCCCAAATCAATTTGATTTATAAATAAGTGGTTGGTTCATTAGTGACATTTCGTGGGAGAATGAAGACTAGGGTCTTCTGCCACGCTAACTTGCTGGACAACTCTTTTCCCGCTATTTTCTAAAATTATTTTTGCTTTAATTTTTTCTATGATTTTATTGTAATTTCAATTTTATCACCCAAGCTTTCAAGTGACTTTTTTTTTTTTTTTTTTTTTTTACTGAGTCCTAGATTGGTCTGATTTAAGAAAACTTGCTTCGACATCGCTATTATTATTTGTGTATTTATGTTATTTATACCTTAGCGGAGGACATTGGAGAGAGAAAAATTTAAAAATGTGGGCATATGATGGAATAATAATTTGCTTTCTTAGGCCTGGATTGAACTCAAGCTTTGCAGCGTAAGATGCTGCACTCCAAGCTGTATTACAGGAAAAAATACAATTTATTCTGTTGTAAAGAACCATCTATGTTTAAACGACTTTTCCTAACTTTGCTACTTCTCCTTTCCTTTCTTGTGTGGCTCATCGTAGCTAACAACTTGCTTAGCCTCGGAGGTGCCGAGGAGCGTGCGAAGCCGCGCTCCTGGTGGCGGAGGCTGTGAACCCGGGGACACCCGCTGCCAGAGCCCACTTCTCTGCTTCATCTCCGGGGCTCTCTGCACCTGGGGTACCTCGTGGGAAGCGCCCCCGGGCCTGCTCTCTGTCTGCTGTGAGGTCTGCGCCTTGAAACCAGCTGGGGACTGAACGCCTTAAAGCTGGGAGCGGAAATAAACCATTCTTCCCTCCTTTATATTACAGATGTCGCGTGTTTCGTGCAAACAAGGGAAAGCCCACCGGTCAGGGACTGCCCTCCCCTCCCCTCCCCTTGTCTTTTGTTAATTTTTCTTCCTTCCTCTTAACATCTTTTTCATTTTTCCTTTATTATATCTTTTCTTCTTTCAAATAATATTTATTAAGTAAACACTGATGCTGTGTCATTATTTTTCTAGGTGCTGAAAAGAAAATCTCAGAGAAAACAAATGTGAGACTGTATGTATCCAACTGAGAGGAAAAAGTACTTCATTTCTCTCATTCCCACCTTTAAGGGGGGGAATTAAAAACTAAAAGCAACACTACCGCACCTTTTTAATTTTATATTTGTACCTTCTTACAAGCAAACATTGTTTAATGCTGACTATTTACTTCATGTTTTTTCAATATTTAGACAAGAAAAACAAAGATCTGACTGTGTATTAAAAACATTTCCTGGGGCCAGGGAGATAGCTCAGTAGAGCAAGCGCTTGCCTGGCAAGCTCAAGGGCCTGAGTTCAATCCCGGGTTTTTTTTTTTTTTTTAATTTTTAATTTTTATTTTTATTTATTTGAGAGAGAGAGAGAGAGAGAGAGAGAGAGAGAGGTGTGTGTGTGTGTGTGTGTGTGTGTGTGTGTGTGTGTGTGGCCAGCTCAGCCCACCAGGGGGCGGGGCTGGCTGGCATGTGGTGCTGGGGGATTGAACCGCGGTCCCTGATGCCTTGCCAAGCTTGTTCTAAGTAGGTGCTTTAGACCACTAAGCCATCTCTCCAGCCCCTCAATCCCGGGTTTTGAAAAAAAAAAAAAAATCCCACGTGGAAATATTTAACTTACTTCTCTGATTCCAGTGAGATATATTATTGTTGTAAATATTTTGTTATTATATTCACCTGACTCTTTCCATTCATTTTCCACATCAAAGCCTAGAGAACAAAACATTCAAACGTCATGAACTTGTGTTAAGTAACCAACGAAGTGTGGGTTTAATGCTCAATTTATGATGTATTGCTCCTGAGAAACCACACCAACTGTGCATAGTGCTCCTTCTCCCCATTAACACTCCTGACTGCAGATTCACTGTCATTTAGCAGTTATTTATAAGCTCTTAGCTGCTGCCTTTTACCCTCTAGTTTTCTTCCTGTTACTTACTTTCTATCAGAGAAGATTATTTCTAAAATTGTTCCTTCACATTTTCATCCAGGCTTTGACAGATCACCTCTAATTTTTAGATTTCCTCTTAATGATGATGGGCCACCTTCCAATGTATTCCCAGGAATATTCAATTTAGTGTCATTTTACAATTTAAAAATAAGTGGTCTGCTGTACACTTCAAATCTCTTCATTCCAGAAACGATTCGATGCGATTTGTTCATTTTATTTCAATTCTTTTCAGCACTCAGGACATTACTCTGTAGTCTTAACCTGACCTTTTCAGTTAACTGAATATGGAAAAATAGAGACATAGTCAAGTACTTATTTGTATCCTCTTTATATTAGATGTTTTTTTTCTTTTGTGATCCGTCCTGGCAATTCTTCTTCTGTAGTATTACTTCCTTCCCGTCTTCTTTCCTTTCTTTTATTATTTTCATTTCTCCTTTTATCTCAGTACTTTTTTTAAAAACTGCATTCTAAGAAAAATACAATCATTATAAAAATGTTTATAGAATTCTTAGAAGCTATACAGTCTTAGGTAATTTATGCATTTAAATTTACGTTCAGCCTGTGGCATGATGTAGTACTTTATATACACTTCACTTATGTTCAGTGCAAATGGAAGTGTAATAAGTATAAAGGAAAGTAATTGGACAGTGGAAGAAAAAGGACTCTGGCTCTAAGAGGACTCACTTATTTCTGCACTTTGCTAGATCGGGAAGCCATGAGCCTTCCAGAGTGCAGCACTGTCTGCTTCCAGCGCATCGTTTCACCTCATGAGCAGCACGTAATTGTGAGCTTAGCGTCGCTACCCATCCAGCTCTGCGTGCATCTCCCATGAGTCTCAGCGAGAGGAGTGCCTTGTATGAGTGTTAGATGGACCTGGGATTCAACCAAGAGCTTTCGGACTGTTACAAATGCTTTTGCATTGCACCGTGTTGCTACAGTTCTCCAATGCATTCCATTAGCATTTGGAAAATTGTACATTGCATGTTATTTAGAAAAACAAAATAATATCACCATATTCAATGCAAAAATTTGAGTATTCATTGTATGATATTTCCATAAAGCAGAGGCATAGGGTGATATGTAAACATAGCAGTAAATAGAATGTCTTATTAGTTTGATACTTTCTTGTAGCTTTATTTCCATTGAATTCTTTTTAAAATGTTGATTATTTTTACTTTGAGAAAGTCTTGACAAGATTAAAATAGATACATGGCTCCATGGAGCATGTTTCTATAGTAACAGCAAACATAAAGAGAGAAACACAAAAATGTAATGCTCCTTTCAAACAAAAAGATATATTTATTCTATTTATAAATCTAATTTCATGATATACTCAATGCTGATTCTGACATTTAGTATTTTCTAGTTAATATGTTTTAAAATTCTCTATATTGTTGTTCTTAAGAGATAGTTGGCATTTGCATTTTCTATCATGGTAGAATAGATGGAGCCAAGGAAAGGAAGAACGTGTGGACGTGTGGATGCGTCCCAGACCCGCCCACTTTGCTGTCCGTTGCTCCTCCCTTCACCCTGCACCAAGTACCTCTTGAGCGCATGCAGCAACCTGATCTTGAGGCTCACACGGTAGGACATTCATGGCCACTCACGTTCTGCCCTGATACTTCAGCTTCTTCCTTGGAGGACTTCCACATAGGTTTGTGTCACCTGACCCCAAATGCCCTCTGTCCCTTGCTCAGTGTTTCTTTAGCTTCTGGAATGTCGCGTCATCATAACCAAAAAGCACTGTAATGGACACCATCTTCTCATTACTTCTCTAGGTTATGCTTGCAATGAAACCTGGTTATTTCTCAAGAAATTCTATAATAAATTCTTAGCTCTGTGTATCTGAGGGCAGGAATTTTCATTCTATTTTTATGTTTTTGGTTTTGGTTATGGTTTTAATTTTTATTTTAAAGAGAAAAACAAACAAAAGCAACAACAAAGACAAAAATGTAGCAAAATAATGTAATAAAAATGGTACAGAATTGCAAAACAAGAATAAAAATTAACAATGATTGTTATAGTACATACTGTTATCAAATTTGTTGCTCTAATTACCAAATATAGGCATGCAAGACTGATCAAAATATTAAATGTTTTATAAAGATGGTCAGAGGAAATGCCTTACCAGTCAGTCCTATTTGGAAGTAGCTAATGTGGATCTACAACATTTTAAACTCTAATCATCAATCGATTATTTTCAACTAGTAGTGTTTATATCGATTATCTCTGATACATTGAGACAAAGAGCCTAAATGTTGAAATGGCTTTTTCTATAATTAGCTCTCTAATGATAGGGCACCGTTCTCAGCAAGGCTATTATCTAAAATTGTGCCAGGCATGAATTGCATAATTCATAAGAAATCTAATTTACATCTTATTATCAATAATTTCTTCCGTATATTATAATAGATTATGTATTTGCTTCTAAATTAGATAATTCTGTCAAAATATTATGAAAGTCAAATCCATCTTATTTTGTTTAAATTTTATACTCTGGATTTATCCCATTATACTGTATTTCTGTTACAATATCTAGCTTTGTTTTTTTCCTCTTTCATTAACAAAATACATAAAATTTTTGCTTTGATCCATTTTTGCAACAATTTTAACTACAGTTTGTGTCCACGATCCAATATTTTTACTAATAACAAATACCTTCTATATAACATACTTAGGGAGTTTATTTTAGCTTGTGTAGTGTGAGGGTCTTCCCACATTATCCCTTGTGCTTTTATGTCTTGCCAAAACCATGTACAGTCATAACTGGGCTTTTTCAGAAGTGGCTGAATCTATGATGTGCTATTGATTCATGGTGTGATGCTCAGATTAAGGGTGGGTGTTTACTAAATCAGTCCACTGATTGGATTGGCACCACTCTTGTCCTGGGAGTCTGGGCACAATAGAAGGGGCAGAAAGAGGCTTGTCTTGCCCTATGTTGCTTTGCCAACTTCTGCCCACTATGAACTGATCTCCCTGGAGCCAGATGATTATACACAGAGACCCCTACAAACTATGAGCTAAATAAATATGTGTTCCTTGAACTTTGGGTGTCAGGTATTTTGTCTCAGCAATGAGAAAAGTCACAAACACGTCACAGAACACAAGTATTTCATTCTATGAGGAAGTGTCAGCTGAGAGCCTCATAGACAAATGACATATTTAAACAATTTTACTATATTAAAGAATTTTTGTCTAAGGTGTTTCAGGTTACTTTCTTCACTAGAATCAATGACATATATTAGAAACTTACAATGATGTTCATAGTTCAACCTGTCAGTTTTAGATTCAGAAACTACAATGCTCATAAATCAATGTTATAAGCAAGCTTTTTACATATTTTAAATGTTAGTTTTGGTTTCTTCAATTAATAATTCTGTGATGCTGTCACAACATTGGACCCAAGTTAAAAATGAAAAGTAAGTATCAATTTTTTTTCTCATTTGAAAAATTATGACAAAAATCTCAAGTAAATATTCCCTACGACTAATATTCTTCTTTAGAAATTCTCATTTAAAGGGTATTTCTCCTGCTACAAAATTTGCTTTGATTTTCAATGGTGAAAATAATTCTTCTGATGAATGAGAAGAGCTCATCTTGTAGTGGAGAGCACTACAAAGAAACTCTGAGCAGGACTTAACTAACCAGTGGGCTTTCTATGTTTACTTGTGAGTCTGTCCAAGGCAAATGCCCCTTGTCTAGAGATGAATGGCAAACTCATCTGAGAGGTAGGTGAACCTCTGTGAGTCACTGGCCCCTACTGAGGCCTGTAAGGCTGGGTAAAGCAATGAAGCCTAAAGGATAGCACAAGGACACAGCTAGGGACCATTGTCTCCAACCTCAACTAAGGAAAGATTGTAGCCTCAGGCATCTCACTCCTGGGTTGAAACCTTCCTGGAATTAATATACCTCCTCTCAATTAACACAATGCCTTACTTGAAGAAGCCCTTAATAGTTCCTGACCCTCTTAAGCATTCCCTTCCCTTGTTTTGATAACTAAATACATATGGGCTGCCTGGAAACAATCATGATCTTAGCTGAGAGAATCTAGAATTCTGTGAGAAGATTTTGATCTTCTTAGAGTCTTGAAGTCCTACACTTTGTCTCTTCTATTTGTCCTTCACCATCCATTTGTTTAGGAGATTAAGAACCTGATCAGTCCACAATAACTAAGGAATACTATTAACCATATCATACTACTCTGTCTTAAGTGTTGATATAAATAGAATGTTTAGTGTTCTCTGGTCTGTGACTTATTATTTTTATTTTTATCACTAGCTGAAAGCATGTTTATGTAAAAATCATTAATAACTGGTTCTACATAGTTAGGAAATTCTCTCCCATTTACAGAGAAACTAGATGTTCTGTATCATTGCAGAGTATTTTACAATGTTCCATATATGAATCATTTTTTAGGAATATAAAGTCCAATTGCTAATACAATTCATTTTACTTGCTTTCAACTGGAAAATTTGTACCCTAGACATTTTTAATCACTTTCTTTTTTAAAATCACTTTCTTAAGAGTAAGGGCAACAAATTCTACTAATAGCTGTTACCAGTGTGTGCCAACTTCTTGAGTTATTCTTGAAGAGTCATATGTATAAGTCTTGTAGATAAATATTTAGGCACATATTCATATTCTTCCTTACTTTCTGATTGCTGAGACACAGTAGCCAACACCCACAATTAAAAGAGGAGGGGTTCATTTTAGTTAGTGTTTTGTAGCGTTTCAAGTCCATAGTCACTGGGAAAAACAGTTCCTGCAATGGTAGCAATAAGCAGAAAAGGGGAAAAAAAGGAGCAGGAAGGGAACTACCCCTTCTTATCCACATTGACCTACTGGGAACAAAATATTTTGATGATCAAAAATATTTTATGTGTCTGGGATCAATGAAATTAAAGTCAATAGTTTCAAGAATACAAAATTTGGGAAGATCCAGACTGTCTAAGAAAATTTTTGAGAATCTGTGTTTTAGTTGCTGTTTCTTGTTTTATTTTGTTTTGTTTACAAAGCCAAACTGATATAGGGGAATTAAACTGCACATCTGAAGGGTGCCTGTGATGAGTTTGTGTTCTCTAAAAGTAAAGAATGAATTTTAAGAATAAAAGGAAGTTAAGAGCAGAATATATTTATTGGGGTAAAGAAAACTGCTGTCTGAGACAGGCCAGAAGGGGACCTAAATGAGTTGCCCAGGAAGCTGTCTCTTCCAGGGAAAGTACAGCCACATGGTGAACTGGGTCTAGGGTAGAAAACAGGCAACTTGTTTAGGTGGGCATGAGGTGAAACAAAATATGGTCAATCAATAAAGTTACAAGCACCATTGCTCAGGTAAAATTGATTAAATCAGGATCAAATAGGGAAGACTGCATAAATATGGAACCAGGTCTCTTCCTGTTGGGAGCTGGGTAAGTCACTCTTTCTGGACCTTTAAGGGTGATTGATATGTATGTAGAATATCAATCCCTGATGGCCATCCCTAGGGAGAAATGTGGCTACATTTGTTTACTCTTTTGTCTTGAGGTCTGACCCACAGCTGGTGTGTACCTCTCTTCCTAAGTTACAAAGTCCGTATTGTCTCCTTGAGGGCCTACCAGAGCCTCACTGCCTACAATATTTCTATCTAGTTAAGCTGCCTACAACAAAACCATAAATACTAAATGGAAAACTGTTTTATCTGAATTATAGACAGAAAAAATGAGTGAAGGAAAAACAAAACTACAAGATAATTTCTATAATGTAATCTTAATGAAATTGAGGTTACCTAACATAAAAGACAACAACTAGCACACAGATACTCAAAGTCAAGAGAACAACAACAACAAAAAAATGAACATTGGAAAATGGAAAATGAGGAGAACATATGTTTTAAGAAAGTCGAAGGGCCAGGATATAACTTAGTGGCAGAGCGCATGCCTGACAAGCATAAGGTTTGAGATCATTTTCTGGTAAAAAAAGAAAAAAAAAAAGTAAATTTATCTCTATCTCTATCTCTGTCTCTGTCTCTGTCTCTGTCTCTGTCTCTATCTATCTATCTATCTATCTATCTATCTATCTATCTATCTATTCACATGTACCAAGTGGAAATTTTGCTGTTGAAAAAAAGCGATTGCTGGACTTGGTATTATACTATCATGGTCTAATAGCAGAGTAGATGAAGCACATGAAAGGATTAGGAGACTCAAGGATAGGCTATTAGAAATTATATACACAATGATCCAAAAAGAAATAAGAATAAATAGAAATACTTAAAGAAACTTCAGCAGTTTGTGAGATCTTATTTAGGAAAAGAACCCAGTCTTTATGTAAGCCTCAGGAACAGTTACAAAATCCTGAGTCAAAAAATGATCAAACTTTCTCAATATTAAGAAAACAATGTACATTTAATCCCAGGGTTCTGACTGTTCCCACATATGTTGATTGCACAGTCATACACATGAACATGCAGTATAATCAGATTCCTAAAAGTAAAAAAGAAGGTGGAATTTGAAAAGCAGTAAAAGTAGTTCATAATGTACTAGGGAACCTCCTTACACTATCAGTGAGTTATTCTAGTGAGAACCGTACAGAGATGGGATGATATTTTCAAAATGATTTTTTTTAACAAGCAATAAATTTTATTTTATTTTTTATTTTTTATTTTTTATTTTTTTAGGAGAGTAACAATGGTTAGTACATTGTGTGTTGTTATTGCCAAAGTAGTTTCTCATATTACAAGA
>NW_004524719.1:1366923-1391484 GCF_000260255.1 Octodon degus | reverse complement strand
TTCTGCTGCAGGCGTTAGAGTTGAACCCTTTGTGTCTCTCTGGCAAGATGTTCTGCTCCTGAATCAGCTGGGTGGGTCTTGCCTCTAGCCTCTTTGTAGGGAGCTCTGCTGAAGGGTTCTGTGCTGGGCCTGCGCTCCGGGTCTGTTCAGGACCCCGCGGCCTGGGTCGTCTCACTCCAAGCAATAAATTTTAAAAATAGCCATCTGTAATCCCAGTGTGGGGGAGGCTGAGACAGGAGGATCACTACAAGTCTGAGCTGTGTAGCAAGACCCTTCAGGCTCATTTTTCTTGAACTCTCGGACCATATCCTTCATCTGTTCTACTTCGCGAGGGCCATGTGTAAAATTCTCTTTTCGCGCGCGCGCACACGCGTGTGTGTGTGTGTCTCAAAATGATTAAAATGAAAATCAGAAGCAGCTACCAATGAAAATCCAAGCAACACTTTCCTGTGAGATGAAGGATGAATTACAGACTTGCCCAGGCAGTACAAGCTGATGCTCGTGGCCTCTGGAATTGCCTTACCAGGCGCTTCTTACAGGACGGTCAGTACACAGCATTCAGACCTTGTTGCTGTGTATGTATTTGTGGAAATGACTTCAGACGTAAGGCATTTTCCACCTTGCCTGTACTTGTGTAATCTGTATTCTTGCTTTACTTCAGAGGAAAAGTGAGCAAAATGTGTAAAGTTTTCGCTATTCCTCTAAGTTTTAACCTTTGTGAATTTGGTTATTTATGTGTTGAATTATGAAAACATTACTAAATTAAAATAACTGTGAATAATAAAAAGTACTAATGTGCCAGACCTTGGCATATATACAGAATTCCAATGAACTCACCATAAAACTATGAGAAAAATATAATGTTGTAGTTTCAAATTTAGAGAGAAAGACAAGTATGCTTAATAGCAATTAAATATCTGTTCTAAAATTCTTACAGCTTATAAATGGCAAAGAAATAGTTATTATATTGTTCATCATAATTTCAACTATATTATTAAATAACATCATATATTTATATTAGCATAGGGTTCAGGAATTCTTTGACCTGCAGTTAGTAGAGTTAATTCTCCAACTGACATAGGCAAATGGTAGAGATTTTGTGTTATGTAAAGAAATCATCCAAAAGAGGCAAGGCATACCAACGAATTAACAATGTCTTGGATAAAATAATGACTTGGAAACATGTGCCTAACTCTTTATAGTTAAGGGTTAGGATTTTTCTCCTCTCTAAGTCCTTGACCTGTCTTTCTGGCTAATGCATCATATACCTAGGAGTCCTGCATGAAAAAAATGGCTGGACAGAAGAGAGAAACAGCTCTTCAAATACATGTTTTAGTGTTACTGACATTTCATTTCTATAAAATGATGGCTTTTGGAGAGAAAAGAAAGCACTCTACAAATGTCACACATAATCATTTTTATTGAGTTTAGAAGATATCCTGATTTGTTTCACATGCCTCTTAGTTACTCTTCTCTCGTTGCTGGGACAAATACCCAACACTCAAAATGAAGGAAGGAAAGGTTTATTTAGCTCACAGTTACTGGAGGTTTCAGTCCATACTCGGCTGGGTTCAACGCAGAGCAGCACAGAGCAGAAAACTACCTTTCATGGTGGCAGCAAAGAGCAAGAGCACAAGGGAAGGGTAGCAGCAGCTCAAGCAGCGAGCTTCTCTTCCCACCTTACATTGTAATGCAAATTGCCTGCCTCAGGATAGGTGCAGCAACCACACCCACACTAATCAATTACAAACTCCAGAAGCCACCCCAAAACTGCAGGAGGCTTTGGGGGGACACCTAGACACAAACCATAACACCATGAATTCTCATTTTTTGTTTTTATTTCTACTATATTCTTTTAGTCATTTCTCAGTAAATACTGCAGATGTTGCTAAACTTTCTATAATCCTCACAATTTGAAGTTTTTCTTCTAGACATATGTCTGCGTCTGAATACACTGTGTTATAGTTTGTGTCTAGCTGTCCCCCCAAAGGCTCATGTAGTCATGGGGCGGCTTCTGAAGTTGTTTTTGCTTTTTTTTCAAATAATTTTATTGACAAACAAATAGCAATGAAACAGTTTCAAAACCAATTAGTAGGACAGTTTCAATAATTCATACATTGCATATTGTTGTTTTCTTAGTGGTTATTCATAGTACAAAATGCAGACATGATATCCTGTCCACAAACCCTATTAGTACAAATCTTTCCATTCATTGAAATAAGAGAAAGTAGCTGTATATCTATCCTATTTTGAATATACAGATACAGAATGATCCTTCATTTGTATCCCCTTTTTTGTTTAGTTTTGTCAGAGATGGGTACTTCATTGTCATTTAAATGTTGTAGGTGTATGAATTCAGCAAAATATTCCAATAGAGTCCAGTAGTCCATCATAGTAGTGGGTTATCCGTAGGACTGGCAATGTCAGAAGTTGTTGGCTTGAGCCCTTTACAGCTCAGCCTATAATATGACTTCACTTTTTATACTTTGTTTTTATACTTTTCTGCTGGATGGTTCAGACCAAGATAAAGCAAGACCTATATAACAAGAAATGTCAGTTTTGTATCTGACAAGGTCAGTCAAATCCCCTCAGGATTTATCCTGAAGTTTGTGATTGATTCTTGACCCAGTGCTGGGATTGTGGGTGTGAGTACCCTCAGGCAGATGCTCTGCATGACAATGGAAGGAGGGGAGAGAGGCTGGCTAGCTGCCTGAGCTGCTGCCACTCCCTTTTGCTCTTTGCTCTTTGCCAGCACCATGAATGCTGCCCTCTTTCATGTGCGCCTCTGCCTTGGAGCCAGCTGAGTATGGACTGCACCCTCCACTAATTGTGAGCTAAATAAACCTTTCCTTCTTTCATTTTCAGTGTCAGGTATTTTGTTCTAGCAACAAGAGAAGAGTAACCAAGACACCTTCAAATAAATAGCTTGAACTATGCTATACCTCTGTATAGATTATAATCTGCATAACATAATTCTGTATAGATATAATCATGATTTCTCTTTTTGTTGTTGTTGTTATTGTTGTTGTTTATTTGAGACGGAGTTTCACTATGTAGGACCTTGAACTCACTGTGTCATCCAAGCTGGCCTCAAACTCTCAGTGCTCCTCTTATCTCAGTCCTGAGTGCTAAGATTGCAGGCATGTACCACCACACCAGGCTGAAGTTGTGATTTTTCTTCCACAGATTTCATTTTCCTTGGAATATGGTGGGAAAAGGCACCCTTCAGATAGTAACCATACTAAATAAAGCTCACTGTTCCCAGCAGTGTTATAGATCTCCCATGGATGGCTTCTCCTTTGTGTTTTCAGCCCAAGTGTATTTCAAATCCATGGCAGCAGGGTTGCTAAATCAAGAGTGGAAGACAGAACAATCATATGATTGTTTTTCCACTGGTGCTCCAGAGCATGTCCCCATCTGAATATGAATTTCAAATTCTAAATCCAAAGACAAATAAATCTTTTACTTATTCATTATCAGAGATTAGGCATGTGGGTTTAGATAATCTACAGCTGACTCCAATGCCCTGGTGGCCTGAAGAAATTAATGACTTCTAAAATTAAGTCAGAGCAGTGGGGGATGTTTTAGGAATGTGATTTCCACATTTTGCTACACAGGAGGAATGTATTGGCAGCTTCAAAAAATACAATGACAATCTCAATAACAAATCAATTTAAAAATAATCTCAGGAGGAATCCTCTAGGAATAGTGTCTTTAAACATATGTGGTGATTCAAAATTTCCCCCAAATCACTGTTTTTAAATTAAAAAAAAATTCCATCTAAAACATTGCATTTGCCTATAAAAATTTTAGCTTGGTAGGGAGTACATTTTTCTGTTTTGCACAGTTTGGTAATATTTTTACTTGCTATTATTTGAATTTTGAGATAGAAAATACAGGAGAAAGGATCTAGGTTGTTCTCCTCAGTTCACTGATGAATCTGGGCTTAAATCTTTGTTTTATTTTTCATTTTTTAATTTTTTTTTCATTTGTCTCAGCTGAGTAGAGATAAAATGTGCATCAGTCAGGAAAAAAAAATATTCAAAATGCTGAACTTGCTTTTACTCCAAGTAGAACCAATTACTTTCCCAGCTATTCTATGCAAGTCGCACATGACAGGCAGGAGCTGATCTTATTTGTAAGACTTAATTTCTGTGGCAGTGTCATTCCTAGGTCATAATCGTGCTTTGTCAGCTGATAATTTTTCCAAACAGTCTTGAAACTGACATTCACAATAATCTTACATAGTTTCATCAAACTCATAAAGCCTTAATAATAATGTAAGAAACATAAGTATATGCTCATACATTTTCAAATCCAAAAAAAGTTACCCTCTTTTCATGTAGGGTAACTTTATTTCAAATAGGGTCTTATTGTTCAACATTGAATTGGTTTCCATCACCATTATATCTTTTCTTTACATGGATTTTGCTTTTCTTCATATATATAAATGTGCACACAGAGCCACATAGATACAATTTTCTCTGTGAAATATAAATATAAATATTTCACCAGCAAACTTTACTTTTATTTAGTTAGATGATATTCCACTAGAATTACCTCAAAAAAAGATGAATTTAGGTAAAAACATACTTTAAGGGAGAATTTTAAGCAAAACTTCAAGCATAATATGTAGGTGTAAATGCTATTTTTATTATATACTTGATTAATGTGAGGTATACAGTATGTAAATTATTAATTAATAACTGAGTGCTGTAACAAATATACTCATATTAATAAGCTAATGCATCAGTATTTTTTAATTTTGTAAGATACAAAGAGTTATGTATGTTTCAAAGTAAATGATTTTACTTATTCTTATAATGTAAAAAATATTCTAGTAAAATTAGTACAGTATACTTATGCTTATTATTTGTGACTACCTACCTGTAATGTAGATTTTCATGAATTTCTTAAGCAGTAAACTTACAACTTCAGTGAAATATTTTTCTTGTTATACCATTTTACTTGTTAAGGTATAGGATGGTCTTTAAGATCTTTTTTAAGATCTCTACTGGAAAAAGTTAAAATACATTTTTCAGATATAAAAATTTTTAAGCATAATTTAGTTTTCAGTAATTTAAAGTTGACTCACTGGTGGGACTGATTAAGATACTGCTCAAAACTGTAAGATATTTACTATAATCAAGTTAACTGTTCTAAAACCCTAAAAGCTGTGCAGTAACTGGCTTTCCCATGGGTGACACACATGACCAACACACACAATTTACAGGACAAAAGTTAGCTCATGGTTTCAAGAGCTTTAGTCTATAGCCATCTGTTTCCAAGGAAGAAAAATCCAGAGGATAGCAATGTGATAGAGCAAAGCTAGAACGTGGAACAAGAAAATTGTGTTATAGTAGGTGAGCCGAGGGACCGCAGGAAATGCCCAAGGCCATGACCCACACAGACACACCCAGAAGTGTGCTCTACTAATCTGCCAAGCTTTACTGAATCCAGTGAAGCTGACCTATCAGGATTAAGTGTCCATGTGAAGAGGTGGCCCTCCTGATACCAGGGTATGTTCTGAAGCGATACGGATGTTTTCAGGGATTTGCTGACTCAGGAATAGTCGATGGTGTCTATCTCCGTTACTCTTATCTCACTGCTGGGACAAATACCCAACACTCAAAATGAAGGAGGGGAAGGTTTATTTAGCTCACAGTTATGGGAGGTTTCACTCCACACTCAGCTGGCTCCAAGGCAGAGCGGCACATGGCAGAGGAGCACATGGCAGAGGGCAGCACTTCATGGAGATGGAGAACAGCAAGAGCAAAAGGGAGGAGTAGCAGCAACAATGGCAACAGAGAGCAAGTCTGTCTCTCTTATGTTACATTCAGGCTATCTGCCCTGGGCTGGGAGTAGCAGTCACACCCATAATCCCAGCAGTACTCAGACCCATACTCTCAGCCTTGGATCATGAGCTAATCACAAACTGTAGTACTGCACTTCAATGACTGCATGAGGCTGTCATGGGACAAATAAAAACAAACCATAATATTCAGCCCCTGAAATCCCAAAGATTCATGCACACATATTCATACAAAAGACATTTTAGTCCATCTCTAAGAGCTGCCAGCATTGCTGAAAAATCCAAGTCCAAAGTCTCTTCCAAGATCTAAGGCAAACTCTTCACTGTGAGACCCTGTACAAATGACAAGTTAAACACTTCCAACATTCAGTGGCACAAGATAAACATTACTCTTCCAAAAGTTGCAAACAGCAGAGGAATACAAAGTAGTGGGACCAACACAAGTCAAAAATCCAGCAGGATGAACATTAAATCCCATAGTGCCATATGGAACATCCCAAACAATCTGTAACAAGTTGGGATGTCCAAAAACCTGACATGGCTCTACTTCTACAGCACTTTTGGTCATAGCTCACATGGCTTCTCTATCAGGCCTGCTTTGTTCTCACAGCTTCTCTTAGACGATCCATGTTTCTGGCTTTTCCAAAGTTCTGGGGTTTCTACTGCACATTAAGCTTCTCATTCTTGGCTTCATGCTCTTCCCTCTCAGTGACACACCACCTGGCCTCCAAGGACTTCCAAAATCAAGGTGGGAGCATTCTTAACTTCAGAACTCTTGCATTCTGCCTTCTCTGAAATCAACAGCACATGAATGATGCCAAGGTCTGCCGCCACCTGGAGCAGTAGCCAGGCTTTCTTTTCTCTTAGCTATAGTGGTTGAGTGCATGGATCACTGAGCACCCTGACCCTGATTCCAAGGAATTAATTCTCCATGCTGGTGCCATTCTGGACCCTGGTGTGGTTGCTGTCACCATTCTGGAATGTGGGGCTCTGCAGATTTTTCCTCAGTGCAAAGTTCCTGACCTTGGCAATTTTGACGCTGCAAAAGGCAGAGACCTGCTGCCTCCCTGTGATGCCTTCAGGCCATCCTGTCCATTCTCTTGTTCTTTTCCAGCAATAGAGATCCTCTCAGCTCTGTCTTTGCATTCCACAGCTTTATTGGAGCTTCCTTTCTGGCAAACTCACAACATTTTAAATCATCTTGCTTGGTTCTTTGCTCTGATTTCTCAACATAAATCTAGCAAAAAGTCCCCAACAACATCCATGCTACTGCCTCAATCTATGGCTGCTTTGAAATATCTTTTGAAAGGGTAATGAGTCCACCATGCTTAATCTCAGTCTCAGGCAAAGTCTCTGAACACAAGCAAAATTCAGACAAACTTTCTGCCAAACCAAAACACACATTGTCTGGAATCTAAAAACTCCAGTCCAAGAATGCAGTCCTTATTCCCAGAAGAAACCTCCCTAGCCTGGTCTTATAGGCAGGATTTCTATCCGCCTTCTTGTCTTTTGAGCTCTAAACAGAACATCCCATACAGAATAGTCAAAGCTGTTTCAGCACTTCTCTTGTAGATGACATCTCCAAACCTTTCTTATCTCTTCCCATAAACATTCCAAAAAGTTTATAACCCACACGGTCAGGTTTAATCACAGCAATGACCCTACTTCTCTGGTACCAAATTCTATCTTGGTTACTCTTCTCTTGTTGCTGCGACAAGTATGCAACACTTAATATGAAGGAAGGACAAGTTTCTTTAGCTCACAGTTACTGGAGGTTTCACTCCACATTCAGCTGGCTCCAGTGCTGACTGGCACATGGTAGAAGGCAGCACTTCATGGAGGCCAAAAACAGCAAGAGCAAAACAGAGGTGTAACAGCAACAATGGCAACCGAGAGCAAGTCTTCTCTCTGTCTCTCTTATATTACATTCAGGCTATCTACCCCAGGCTGAGTGTAGCATTCACACCCATAATCCCACTAGTACTCAGATCTATAATCCCAGCCTTGAATCCTGAATTAATCACAAACTGTAGAACTGCACCTCAATGACTACATGAAGCTTTGTGGGGATAAATACACACAAACCATAACAATGTGAAATAGAGATCCCATAAACAGATGACTTTAACAGAAAACAGAGGTTGTTTGACAGGGTCAAGGAGAAAGATCTGGAAGTTGAAAAAAATGGAGCTGGAAGAAGTAATAACCTTCAAAATAGAATCAACTCAAAAATTCCATTCTTTATGTACAGACCAATTACAGATGAGATGAAGTTTTGAGGGTTAGAACGCATCAAGAATAACAGTTGTGAAAACATCCACTAGAAAATGTAATCAAAAGCTTATATATTTTGGAAACTACAAAAATTCCTTAAACAATAGCAAAAGAAAGATAAAGGAAATATTGACACATATATATTTTAGAACAAACAACAGAAGAAGCAGGAGTAGAGAAAATCATTTCCTATTTTTGGGATACAAATTTTAATATTTTAAAATTGTCTATTTTCTCTAGCTACCAAATCATTTGTAAGAAGCACACCGTCACAGCTGTTAGGAGCCCTAAATGCAGGACGTGTGCTTGGGGCTCAGTCGTGCTTTCAGTTGTCCACGGCAGCTTAGACTGAAGGCTCTGTCCATGCACAGGCCCTACGCCAGACCCCCTGAGATGAGAACTCAACCTCCAGCTGGGCTGGAGCGCCAGGCTTTGTGTGGGGTGACTTGGAAAGAGGTGGGTAAAATAACTGGAATTTGCACTTTCACTTACCATAGTATACTTTCTTTAAAAACAAAAATAATCTTACATGGTTTCATCTAGGTGAATACCTGCGTCTTTAAACTATGCGGGGAATTCTGAATGCTTAAATAATTGTACTGATTCCATAATGCTTATCTTCGAAACTGTATAGTAAAAGAAAAATATAAGCGACACATTTGGCAAGGCTTCCATTAGCACATTCATGCAAGTTCGATGTGTAGCGTGATGGTTATTATAGATATTTAAAGAATAGTATGTGGCCATGTAACTGGAAAGACTATGTTACCTGTGTACCAGGTAACATCTGCCCAAGTAATTAGGTCAGTAATGTTCTTTCCTTATCAGTTTACTTATTCGCAGTACTGGGAGTTTCCAGCTTGTGACCATTATCTAATTGTGTCAATGTGCATCTGCAGAATGTACATGTAAAAGTGCCTTTTTACTTTTGAGAAGTGCGGCCTTGCTCCTGTCCTGCTGTTGCCCATTCTATGCCCCCTTCTACACCTCTGTTCTTGCTGCCCACCAAAGTGTTTTGAAATTTCCTTCACTCTCCCTGAATCTTCTCCATCCCCCGTTCCTTGTCTCCCAGCTCAGTCCTCTCTGCCAACCATCAGACTGTCTCATTGTCCCCTTGTAGGAAGCCCCTCCTGGACCTCATCTCAGTCCAGGAACTTTATATTTGTAATCCCATGGATTAATTATTGGAATACCATCAAGTTAATTCCAATCTACCACTTCCAGTGCAATCCATGGTGAGAATAAAGACACTAAGCTATATTTATAGTGATGGGGAGGCAAGGAGTCCTAAGTCCAGGTATGGTGATGGCTTTCTGGAACAAGACCTCACTCAGGGCCAAACCTGGGTTTTATTCAGCCATAAAGGAGGAGTGGCTTAAGGATGAATGACTGAGAACTGCAGGAAATAGGTGAGTACTGTGAGCTGGGCTAAGAAGGAGGCCTGCATTTACCTCTGTGATATGCAGAAAGAAGAATATGTGGAAAAAGTGATTTGCATTATATTATTGAGATAGTATCTAGGGTTTTGGGGTTTGGTGCTTCAGATCTGGAGTGTAATCTTCCAAGCCCCAGGAAGTCATACCCTCTATGTCGAGGCTTGATCCCAGCCAACAGTGGGGAGTGTTGGCTCTTCCTCCTGTCTCTACCTGGCTCACACTGAGAGTAGCAGGTGTGGGTTATCAGGGGAACACATTTGACATCTTCAAAGACTACCACTAGCACTTTAGCTAAACCAGTATGTGTTCCTTAAGGCCAGTTGAAGGGATCAGGAAAAGTCCTAGCCAGCTCTGTACCTATCAATACATGGATATAGGGTGCGGCATAGCCTCACCTCAAAATAAATGCTGCTCTTCTTTTGAAGAGAGTCACCCAGGTGGTCCTCCACATCTGCAGAGATGTAGCTGTGCCTTTCCCACCCAGCAGTGCATCTCCTGAGCCAGCCCCTATCCCATTCACTGCTGCCAGCCATCAGTCTCCCCCGTGCTCTGTTTGCCTCTTACATCCCATTCCCTCCTGTCTGAGGTGAAAACAACAGGGACTACCTTTCCAGCTCTGAAGTGAAACCCTGGTTTGTTATTCTGTTGTGATGATGCTTTTTTGTACAGTACTGTACATTTCAGTATGCACCATTATAGACTTCAATATACCATTGGGTTTATTCTTCAAGGTTTATCTTTGTAATAAATAAGATAGTTCTGGGGAAAAAAACAATATCATCTTTATGTAACATGTCCATCCTCAATATCTAATAGTGCACTGCATGCAAAGACAGTGCTTAGTATTTGTCTTTGAAGGGTAGTTCCATGTAGTGTGACTTCACTGCTTGAAAAAATACGTAACACCAACCGTAAAAAGAATTCATTAACTTAATTGGGTTATGAGAGGGATTCATCTTCAAATGGCTGTTCCATAGACTGCATGAAGAATTGGAATAATGTAAGAAAAATAATACTTACAGAAGATAACAGAAAAGAATGCTGAGAATAAATTTAGACAATGGACAGATAAATTAAATAAAAACCCAATTAAAAGTTATCAAAATAAATATATGCCTTGGAAGACTGTAGCTTATTAGAATATCTCAAACATATTTCAAAATAATACGTATATTCCATTCAAATACTCAAAATGTGATAGATATCTTTATATTTTATTTAGAAATTTGCACATTTATTTTTGTCTGAAATTACGTAGAGGGAAAAATTTGTGAAGCTTACATTTTATTACCTATCAGGGCAACTAAATTAATTTTCTTCATCTAAGATTTATAAACCATTTTATTACTTTCTAAGCTACCAATTTTATATAAAAAATAAACTAATAGGACTTTTAACTTTTGTAAACATGTAATTTCATAAAAATATCAGATAAAATAGGTTATTATTTTGGTCACAAATACTTCATATTTAGATAATTTCCACTTAAATGTAATATCTCCTCGTATGAATTTAATTATGTAAAACTGGATACTATATTTAACAAAGCACATTACAGTCAAATTGAACATAAACACATAATATTTCTTCTCAGATGTTATACGCGGTGTATTGTGAGTTCAGATGCAGAATAGCATCTTTCTGGGTGGCAGGCCCCTCTGCGGCCTTAACTGGCCTTGAATTATCGTTCACAGATGGTCAGGTTGTTAAGCAGATGGCTATTTCCTTGACCTTTAAAATCTTTGTTTTTCTTTTCTTAATTACCTGTGGTTTAACATGAATCACATTCTCCTTTTTGCATAATATTTTTCTATTTCTGTCACATGTCTACTACGAAATATATAAACTAGAGAGCACATCTAATTATAAATAGAATTTCTTTTTAAATACATTTCTATTTGATGAAAACACTGAGAATGGAGAAAATTTTCCGAATCACAAGGAACAGGCATCTCCTTGCACAGTGAGGGACAGACACTTTGTCTGCTCATTTACTTAAACTAAAATTTGCACTTTCACAGAGCTGAGAAGGGGGCTATACTAGGGCCTAGTGAAAGGAAACTTTCACCTACCACAGTGAAGAGAGACCGATTTATTTATTTTTTTTTTAAATTTGTTTTCACTTTAGGGAAGAGTCTACAGGGTGTTCAGGGTCTCACTACTAGATTGGACTGTGATCTGGCTGTTTACAGCCTCCCAAGAGCTGGGATTGCAGGCACATGTCACCATACCCAGTCTCTATTGCCATCTCAGCATGCTCCGGGGGCAGGGCCGGCACAGCAGGCCTGGGGATCGAATCCCTGGTACCTGAGCCGGCCTGCAGGTGCTTTAATCTTCTGAGCTATTTGGCTTGCCTGAGAGACTAGTTTAGAAGGTATCCATACTTTGATCTCATTACTATGGTCTGCTGCACAGATTGACGTAGGCACTGGGTGACCCAGAATTTGGGCTTCATGGAACACCCTAAAACCAGTGAAGACTGTATTTGATCAGAAACAGTACGGTATTTACTAAGTGAGTTTAAGTAAAACAAGTATGTATTTTATGAATCTATCATGTTAAATTTGTATCCTTTGCCAACCTGTTACTGCTTCAAATTTCTCTCCTTGTAATGTGTGACAGACGGTGTGTTAGTCTGTTTAGCTGGCTGTGGCAAAACTTCATAGCTGAGTTGCTCACCAGCGAAAAGTTTCTTTCTTACAGTTCTGGAGGCTTCAAAGTCGAAGATGAAGGTGTTGCAGACTGTATCTGGGAACAGCTTCCTGTAACTTGCTTAGAGAGTAGTGTCTCTGTGACTTCTCAAGAGGGAAGGGGACCGTTCCATGTCTTAAGGGGACACTAATCCCATTCATGATGGCTCCACCTTCATGACACAATCAGTCAGCAGGGACCAATTTCTTAATTTTGAAGACTAAATTCCAATGTAAGAATGTTTAGGTAAGCGCAGCATTTTATCCACGGGAGATAGCCAATACAATGATTAAGAGTTGAGGGAAATTTTAAAATCTTTATAAGTAATGAAAGCCTTAGTAAAACTCTTTTAATCACTGTATCATCATTTTACATAGATATCCAAAGACAGAACTGTGTTTTGTAATATTCCAGTTTACTTCTTTAGATGACAAACTACATATTCTACTTTCATAACCACGCAGCTCCCAAGTGCCTTAAACATAAGATCGTCCATCATGAATAGAGAGTAACATAGGGAAATTCTGCCCTAGAAATCTGTTAGAATACTACAGACACAGTAGAATTTGTTTAGAATTGGACTCCACATCATTTGACTATTTACTTATTTAATCTCAGGTTTGACTTATACTGTACTCATCAATTAGCTCTTCTTCTAAGATAGTAACTGCTCATATTACTTGCTACTCATTCTTGCCATGGTAGACAGGTATTCTCTCCTTCTAGCACTTTCCAAGCCATAAGCTCATCTTCCCACCTCCATCCAGTGACTCATGAGTGTGGCAACTGACAAGACCTCTCCTCTGAAGGATCACAGACATTATTTAGGTTGGCCTCCATATAAATGGGGTTTAATCTTTATCTATTGCTTATTTATCTGTCTCTTAAGTATCACCTACCCACACATATATCCTTATGAGGTGACTTTTTTTTCTCAAAGATATGTCTTATCTTACATATCTTAAACTCAGTAGGAATAAATTAGCACATTTTACTGCATAATTTTTTTATGGTACCAGGGATTGAACTGAGGACCCTACACTTGCCAGGCAAGTGCCATAAATTGTTTTCAGGATTTTTCTTTATTTTTATTAGTAAATGTTTGCTAGACATAATAATCACATTTGTCATAGGGAATTTGAACCTGTACACACTATATCTTAACCATTTTTCTCATTCCCTCCTCTCCTTCCAGTCCTCTGCTCCCCTTACAAATGCTGTTTCCATTTTCCCCTCAATTCTATCTTTTTAAAAAGTTCAACTTCCCTTTTCCCCTTCTCTTTCTGTCTCTATCCTTCATTCCCTTCCCACGTGATCAAGTTCTTCCCATGTCCTGCCATCTGTTCTCCATTTGCTCTTGATTGCATTTGGGGTTTCTCACATAAGAAACAATTTTAAAATTATGTGTCTGATTTATTTCATTTAAGGTCATGGCACTGAAAAGCTGTCATACTTGCTAAAGCAGATGAAGGAAACACTTGCAATTGCCAGGGTGAAAATGGATTTCATTATAGTTATATTCATATGCAATCTATTAAATGTATTAAATCATTTCATGTTTCCTTATTCATTGTTTTTATTGAGCTATAATTACTTGTCCATAATAGCACACCGTACTGTAAAGCTTACTGTACTGTAGAGATTTGATCTTTGGTTGCATTCCTTTTAGAACATACATCGGGTGATAACTCCTAATGAGAAAGAAAAACATGTTATATACATGTTTATTCTATGTATAGTTCCCTGTCTGTAGCATTCTTCCTAGTGGTCTAAATTTCTAATTGGCTATTTAATATGTTTTTGTTTCTCAGAAATTCCAAATTGATAACAAGATATCTGGATTCCACTCCACAATCTCTATCCTACTGGTTATTATATTTTAAACAAAGCATATCTGTAGTGCTGGTGGAGCTCACAGATACAAGCTTCCTTCTCTCTTTCCATCACACATAATCAAAAAATCTCTTTTCTCAAAACCTCTGACCCTTCTCCCAGCTGTACTCTTTTCATTATGACTTAAGTCACTGTCCTACCCAGGGATCAAATAAATTGCCTTTTACATGAGCTTTCCACATACTTCTTGAGGTAACATTCATACCTAGTTCCTGCAGGACAGCAAGAGGGACTTAGTATTGAGTTTTTAATTTCCTGTACCAAATTAGCCAACTTTTCTCCCTTTGAAATTAGAACGCACTTGAGAGACTTTTCATAGCCTGCCTGCACAGTCCCAGGGATGCAGGGGCATCACTCCTCCACAAGCTTGCTTCACCACTCTGGTTCTTAACAACTTGACCCACACTTAGCATCGCTTCCTGCTCAATGTGACAAAAGAGATCAGTACATTAGGTACCCTGAATTCACTGACTAAAACTTCTCAAAATTGATGTTGTCATAATATCACATTCTCCTTTCAGTCACTGCCTCCTGTGTTCAGTCCTGGCACTGCCCACAGTGTGTGTCTTTGTTTAATTAGTGGTTGTCTGAGAGAATGTGAGTACTCTGGGGTCAAGATCAGCTTCATCTGAATTTTGTCACTTTACCCTCAATATGGATATTAGTGTTCTAAAGAAAAAGTTTTTTGAAACCATTTATTTGTATTTGATAAATAAAAACTAATTTTTATTTCTGAATATTTGTATATCATTCCTTCTCTTTCCTTGGATGATTACTTTAACTTCAAAGTTTTTAGAATGTCTGGATTATTTTGACCATTTCCTAATCTATCATAGACCTGTTGTGTCAAAATTGTCATTCTAACTTGATGGTTACACTGATATTGTCAAATACATATTTATACAAATCAAGTTTAATTTGTATCTCATCACTCAAAACATTTTTAAATAATGCCATTATGGAAATATTTATGAGATACTGCATTCCTAATTACCTTCCTTCTGTGAGGAAGAATGCCCCAAACACCTAATGTGCACCTAACTTATTGTTTCATTTATATTTTACACAGATTTCATTCTGTTACAGGTGAAGTTCAGTATATGGAGCAAAATGATATAATAGAAAAGCCTGGTTTATACATTTGTTAAAATGTTTATTGATATTATCAGAATGAGTAAAATAAGTAAACTTTTTCCTTATACTTTTTTCATTAACTTAGTTTTTGTTTCTTTAATAGTAAATATAGTGTAATTAAAATTACATATTGTATTTCTTAAAGAATAATGGTTCTTATTCAGAGAGTTTAGGATGCTGTACCAGTTTGCCTATTTTCATTTTCAGTGTGTCCCCAAAAATGAGAAATAAGATTACAACACTAATGAGCACTCACTAATTATTGGTAATTAAATTCTTTAGATAATGCTGTTTGCAAATATACAAGTACATACACACAGCAGGACAGTGCTTTCTTTGAAAACACTTCTCTGAAAAATTAGGAACAGTTCTAATCTATTCTAGACTCCAGCTGTGTGAGTTTGTAGAAGTTTAGCTGCTGTTCCCCTTGGTTAAGCTGCAACCACATACTTTCTGGGCAGAAGTTTAAAGAGGATTGTGCACGTAATGAATGTGAGAATCTGCGTTGGTCAGATTCCAATAAGCCCCCTATCTTAGCTGTTACACTTAGCTCAACTCTACTATGTTGATTATGACATGGATCCATTGCCTAGGCTCCTCTGAGCTTCAGTCATTTTATAAGCAGTGATCCAATTTTTCATTTGTTTGGTTATACGTAAACCCATATATTAAATAGATGTTTAACGTATTCCAAGAAAAATGTTTTTCCTTTAAATTGTAAAAAGTCTATGCACCACATACCGCAATAAAAGAGTATGCTTGAATAATTGTCACCAAATATAAAGCAAGTTAATTTATAAAATACAGTAGATGATATTAGCTTGAACTAGGGATATCGATTTTGCTAATTTTCTTGTTTAATTCTATTCTTTTTCATATATTTGTCAGTCTGTTTAATAAAGACTGAGTATATTCTCAGTTTTTTGGCTACCCGTTGGGTTTGAGGGAAGTCTCAAGGTATGCAGGAGACAAGCAAGCCATCTGTTGGGGGAGAAGGCTAGGTGACACTTGGCTTTGCTGGGTGCCAGCCAGGTCTGCCCGCACCCCCCTTCTCTGACCACGGAAGACTTTGAACCTTAAATGCATGAATCAAAAGCGTGTGACATTTAGAGACTCACGATAGCAGAATCAGTCGAGTGGGCAGCTTGAGGACCGAGATCCCAGCGTCCCAGGCAAATGCACCCAGCGGGGAGTCCCTGACACAGCGTCCAACAGCAAGGCCAGTGCAGTCCAGTAGAATCCTGGCCGATCCTGCCAGTTCTGTGCTTTTCTTGGATGTTATTTAACATTTCCAAAGCACAGTTTTCAGCAACATTTTTCATGTGTTGAGTAGTTGGATTCTCATGTAATAAATTGGATTTATGACTCAGGTAGCAGGACTATGTTAAAAACACACTCAGGCAAGAACTCTGACAAGTTCAGGTTCTCACCAGGAGAAGCAAGCCTGATGCAAGGGAAGGATACAAATTCAGCTAGCTTTAAGTGGCGTAAATTTGGCAGCCATAGGTGACAGATTTCCAGTATTTAACAAACACTTTGACACTTTAAATAAAGTCCCCAGCACAGAACATTCTTGTGCAATCCACATAACTCTGTAATCATCCGTAGAGCTCAGAAACAAAGAACTGGAATGCACTATGCACACGTGCCACCTGCCCATGAGGAACATAATCGGCGCATATTATAAATACGAATTGATGAAAATAAAAATTGAGAAAAAAACAAAGGGACATTGGCAACACGGGAAAAGCTGGTAACAGTATTCTTTGCCCATTTTTGGTTGCCAACCAGCCAGTATCACTAGTTGTATGCAAAGGCTACAAACAAAAGCAGTGGTTCTGGTCTACACGGGATGGAGCCAGCAGATAACAGTGTGTCTGCTAGCAGAGCTCTGAGGCAGTGCAGGTAGTCTCAGAGAGAGGAACAGGCAGCAATCAGAAGACCTAGACAGACTAATTTTTACAGCCAATGACAATTCTCCTGCTCATCTACCTGTCTGTCCCCATAGGCCCATTATTGGATGAAAGCATTTTTCATTGCAGAGAATTAATCCCCTCTTAAAGCTTATACATATGTTATCTTACTTCTTTTCATTTTTTCAACTCAAAATGTGATCTTCCTATTTTGAATATCCTGGACTCAAAATCAGGCCTCCAGTGACCCTTCTGTCTCTGCATCTGAAGTGACCGAGACTATATAGGCCTGCGCTACTGCACCTGGCCTTGTCTCTGCACATCTACGATGGGAATTCAATTTGGCCTGAACTTTGTAGAAGAAAATCTACACTCCCAAGTTAGCAGTAATGAACCACTGAAGTAAAGGCAGAGATAATCTAAATTCCTTCATGTCCCTTTGGAAGACATGATCTGAGTCCTTGCAAATCTTGCATTAGATTTCTGGTTATCTCTTTATGGAGGCAAATTAGTGCAGTTTACAGCACTGGGAACACAATCTGATTGGACAAGTGGGCTTCATATATCCTAATACCCAGAGAACAGAGGAGCTAATTAAGCACAAGGTCACTTCACCCCATTGCCCTCTAAAGTATATAATTCAATGTTTTAAGAAGAGATACTGTGAGATATTTTTTTTGCATAGACAACACCACAAACGAACTTCTACATGACAGCTTGCAGGATGTACTTGCTATTATGAAATATGAGATGCTCTAATCATATTGGTTTTAGGTGCATGACAAAAGCTGTATCCACTAAAGTAATAATGAGCATGTTATAACTTAGAAAACTTTTGCATTTCTGACCAACTTTTAAAAATATAGTTCTGTACTTTATAGACTTCCATGCTCCTACCATAAGAGAAAAAAAGTAGTTATTGGTGAGCATCCTTTATTTTAAGAGTTGTTTGAAATACCAGGTTGTACAATTGGAAATGTTTTTATGCCTCAATTTCGACTCAGAGAAGTCTATTTAAATGGCCCCGGCCGTGATTCAAAGTGTGCTGGCGCGCACCGCCTGTGACCGGCTGAGGCCAGTTCACCTCATGTCGTAGCTGACACCACGCTGCGCTCCACGACCTGGAGAAGGTGTGCTACCTGCTGCCGCAGCATTTCCTCCCAGGTTGCTACGTTTTGAAGAAAAGCTGTACCCTCTTCACTGAAACCAATACTAAATTCTCTTCTTTTGAGAAATTGCTTCTGGCTGGCTCTTAGTTTCTAATGGATAACATGCATTTTATTATGAAAAACAAAACTCTCAAACAGTGAGGACCATGTTTCAGCTCAGATGCAAAAGCTAGTAGTAAAATATGTGAAATGCACCTCTGCCAACGTGTGAGTTACACTGTATCTCTAGCCATCTCAGAGCTCCCTCAGAGGACTTTAACGTAAAGTGTCCCAGAGTGAGGAAGAGAGACATTAGAGGTGAGCTTCATCTCACCGAGACAGGCCAGACTTGGTGGGGCATATCAACCATTGCCTGCAGAGGGAAGTATGGACTCTGCTGGGCATGTTAGGTTGACGTCAGTTGAATTGGGTGCAAGGAAGACAAATACTGTTTCATCTGAAGTTTGCAAAGAAAAATCTAACAGAAAATATTTGTCTAATAAGTGCCATTATTGTAGTTACTGGAATATATTTTGCACCTTCATCCTCCATTCTTTTTTAGTAGTACTGTGCATCCAACCAAGGGCATTGTGCAGACGAGGTGAGCGCTTTACCGCTGAGCTGTCTTCCCTCCCTGTTAGGCACTTTCTTTTTGTAATTCAGTGGTTTTTGGATCCACATACTGTGGATATCGGAAAATACACAGAGCTCTACCAAAGCTACAATGAGCACAGACTCCGATATAAACAGATCCTCGGTCGTGCCTTTTTCTTACTTGTAGTAAGTAACAGTAGTGGCAGTTGTTTTTGTTATGAAGTAAAAGTAGATTTGAGGAATTGGATAGTAGTAGTTCAGTGTTACAGACTTTTTAAAAACTCAAATATTTGAGTCATTGAAATACACAATTCTGAGGATCTTTCATAGACCAGTGGCTAATTTGGGGTTTACTGTATCACTAAAGTTATTGATTTCTACATTGTCCAAAACCAGCCCCTCGATGTAAGCAACAAAATGAAAGTTATGAGGACACTGATTTCCACTGAGGTAGAAGGGAAGGGATTGTAGAAGAATCAAAATGAAACCAGCAGGAATCTAAATCATTCCAAGAATATACCAAAGTTGTATTGAAAACATTATTAGTACATGCTGCACTAAGGCTTGGGCTGCTATGCATAGCAATTGGATTCATTATAGGGAGTCCCTACAAGTGTAGAGTGCATCTTAGATCTTGTTACTTTCCTTTCCCCTCCTTTCTCTTTCTTCCTCCACCTCTAGATTTTTCTTATATTTGCAAAAGATTTGCCTGATTCATATGATCTATTCTCACATTTTATTTTTATTTGTACTTTTCTCATATAACAGACCTATGGATATTTAAGTTTGAGCATCTAATTTATCTCAACACTATGGTCTCAAGGTGAATCCAATTTCCTACAGATAACTCTAATTCATCCTTCTTTGTGCTAGAATGGTATTTCGCTGTACATAAGCAACACACTTTTTAAAATCATCTGTCAGTGGTTATATAGACCTCTTCCAAGATTTAGCTACTGTGAGGTATGTGGCTACCAGTATTGTTATGCAATTGTTCTCATGATACGATGTCTTTAGCTCTTTCAGAAAGATACCTAGAAGGGGAATAGTTAGGTTGAATAGCATTTCTATTTGCTTTAGAAATCTCCACATTAATTGCATTAGTTTACTTTTGCAACAATAATGTACACGATTTACATTTTTCCTGCACCTGCTTTACTATTTATTATTTGAGATATTGTTGGTAGCAATTCCTTCTGAAATAAAGTGGTACTTCAGTGTTACTTTAATTTACATTTATCTGTAGTCAAAGAAGTTGAACATTTGTTTATATACTTACCAGCCATTTGTGCTTCTTTTCAGAAATTCTTATTCATTGTAATAGCTCATCTTTAATTGGGTCTTTTATTACTTTGGATCAAATTGTTTTGGGTTCTGTGTATATTTTAGATATTAGTCCTTGTCCAAGAGTAGCTGCCAGATTTTGTCTTCATTTCATAGTTTGTCTCACTAGTCTTTTGATTGTTTCCTTTGCTGAAGAGAAGCTTTTCTGTTTGATATAGACCCATCTGTTGATATTTGAAATTATTTCTTGCTCAACTGGATTTCTGCTCAAAAAGTCTTCATCCCATGCTAATGACCTAGAGAGTTTTACCCATCTTATCTTTCTGAAGATTAGTGTCTCTGTTTGAATATGCAAGTCTTTTGTCCATTTTGATTTTTATTCTAGTATGAAGTAAGAATTACAGAGCTAGATTTGTTCTTCTCCACATGATGGTGGTTTTCCTACCAGAATTTTAAGCTACTGTCCTCCCTCCATTAGATAGATTATTTTTACTTGCCACGTAACAGATGGTTGAGTGTGGGAGGAACTGCTTCTGCATACTGTATTACATTCCACTAATTGATATGTCCATTGTGTACCAATAATGTGTTCCTTCATTACTTTAGTTTTGTAATATAGCTTGACATGCTCCTCAAAGCTTTTTTAAAATTATATTTCATCCTATAAATATTGGTGAAGAGGGATAATGAGATAGCTCATTTGGCTGAATTCTTGCACACCTTCTTAGGTAAGAACAGGGCCTGGGGTTCGATCCATAACCCCTCCCCACCTGGCACCACATGCCATGTCAGCCCTGTCCCTGGGGCTCACTGAGATGGTGATTGAGACTGAGCATGGTGGTGCACACCTGTAATCCCCGAGCTTGGGAGGCTGAAAATGGGAGGATGACTACAAGTCTGATTTGTGCAGTGAGACCCTGCAAACCTTATATACATAAAAAAGAATGATTTACCTTTCTCCCGCTAGGCACCTTTTTGAGGTCTGATATCATAGATATATCAATCTAGCTGACAAAAATTACATCAGTTGCATTTCCCTTGGTCAGATTCAACCTGCTTCATTTGCCTGTGAAGGTCTTAGGGCACCATGATTCAGTCAGAATATTTTGATACAAAAATCATCTGTAATAGAAATTACTCCACTTACAGGTCTAGTTTCTTTACACACATGTTAAGACACATTTCTAAAATTGTAGTTCATTTTCAGTCTTCCAAAATATATGATGATATGATATAACAGGCAGAAGTTCTGAATTCAGTTAATCTCAGAATGTTTTTCAAAAAGTTAAGAAATGATACCATCTTACTCAGCTATCAAGATAAAATCAAGGCTTTTCTAGGTAAATGGATGTACCTAGAGACCATCCTCACCAGGGAAACAAATGAGACTCACAATTGTAAACATCATGTTGTCTCTGTAGTGTAAGAAACTAAAAGAACAAATAAAGGCTGAAACATACAATAGATATTGTGAAAGGGAGTGAAAGAACAGCTGGGATGAGGGAAGAGAGAAAAGGAAGAATGAAGAAAGGGAAAATACATATACACATAAGATAATTTTTTTACTAATTTCTACTGGTTTAGTGAAAGGAACAATTAATTCTTAATTTTTTAAAGAGCAGTTTTGACCAATTTTGCATGCTTATGTCTGGTAATCTGAATATCAACTTTGAAGATAACAATGTGCAATGTAACAGACATTTATTTATTTATTTATTTATTTATTTATTTATTTATTTATTGTGGTACCAGGGATTGAACTCAGAACCTTGAGCTTGCCAGGCAAGCACTTATTTAACTGAGCTGTCTCCTCAGGCCGTATCACAACCATTCTTGATTTAATATCATCTTGTTTTGAAATTTTGTATCATTTTCATTTTTATTCTCTTTAAAATAAAAGAGATGGGACTGTGGAGATAACTCAGTTGTCTAAACAGTTGCCTAGGCAAGTGCAAGGACCCGCGTTGGATCCCTGCTATCACATGCCCTGCCAGCCCCACCCAGGACATTCCTAGCTAGCTAGATATATATATAGATATAGATATTGTTGAACAATTTGTACACCTGCCCAGATGTTTTCATCGTTAATGGCTTGTATCAATGCTGCTCAGGGAAGAACCTTGGACAATGAAAACAATCATACTTGCACTCATCCCTCTATGGCCAGAGATTGCAGAGCTCTGAGTCCTTCCAAGTGAGGGCAGACACTTTCGTCCGTTGCGTCTAATTCTGAGTGGTACGAGCAGCTTTCTGGTGTTAATATCCGTGATGAGCGCTCCACCCTTTGATGGCCTCCTTGGTCGTATCTAACGTCCTGTGATGATCCACCTAAATCTGGGCTACATTACCACTTTAGATCCACTGCTTGCTTTCTGTCAAGAACTTGACTGATATCATTACAAATCTAGGTATATTTTATGTATGCATACACAAAATATTGCATTTTGTGTCTTGAATTTAAGCTTACGAAAACTTTCCAGTGATTTTATGTCGCCCTTATTATGTTCTAGAAAAAAATGAGGTACCACTACACTATAAGTAGCATGACATAGTGACATAGACTTGTGATTCCAGCACTCAGGAGGCTGAAGCAAGAGAGTCACCATGAATTCAAGGTCATCCAAGGTTACAGAGTTTGTTCAAGGCCAGCCTGTATTGCCTGGTAAGTCCATCTTCACAAAATAGGGTATATGACTGTGCATAATATTTTCCTACCTCATCTTTAGACAGTTTAATAGGAACTACTTTTTATTTATATTATCCATAAAGTCTCTTGAAGAACTGTTACATATTTTAATTATCAAATACTATTTTTTCAATCTCTAATCAGCTCACTCCAGCACATATGATACATTAACTATAAAATATTGTAGGCATGAATGTAAGAAATGAGATGAATATAATGGACTATTCTCCAAAGCTATAGGGAAACAAAAAAAATAGAAATGAATAAACAATAAATACAATAAAAAAGCTTAGCCTTCATCAAGACAAAATATAGTTGAGTTTGTTGAGAGTCACATTGAAAGCATTCTTCAGCTCCAAGTTTAGAAAGGGAATTTGCAGCCTGCCAGTAAAACTCACTGCTCTTTCAGATCTCTTCAACCTCTCAAACTAGACTCATGTTTCTAATTGGTAGGGGATCAAGTTCTCTGAAACAATTGCTAATTTGTTTTATTATAAGATTCACTTGGGGTTTGCACACTTACAGTTGTCATACAAGTAAGAAAAATGAAATTCATAGAACATACTTTATTAACCATATTCTATTCAGTGGAAATGGAAATTATCTACTTTAAAATTGTTCAAAGAGAGAAAATTTCCTTCTCAATTTCACCATAAATTAATGCTGAATTTTTAAGAATATGAAATAATGATTAGAAATAATTCTCTAATGAAATATGGTGACAAAAATACAGTCATTAGTGTAGGCATATTAATAACCCCCTTTTTTTTAGTATGTCAGTTTTATTAGGAGAGCAATTTGATGGCTATTGAGATAGCTCAGCAGACTAAGTGCCTGCTTAGGCACACGCAAGGACTGGGGTTCAGCCTCCCATACGGCATGAGGCACTGAACCTGCTACTGAGTCTGTGACCCAGTCTGGGTTTGGGGGAGCACACCTGTAATCCAAGTGCTGGGGAGGCTGAAAACAGGAGGATCACTGTGAGTCCGAGCTGCATAGTGAGACCCTGTACCAAATACATTAAAAAAGAATGAGCAGTTTGAAGGTGGATAGAAACTTGATGATTTTAATGATTTTTCTACATTGTCATAAACTTAGACTGATTCACATTATAGTTAAATTCAGCAGTACAACGCATCACATATAGCTGTTACTTTCTTCTCAGACCTACTTGAATGTTTTTCAAGTAGAAGCGTCTTAACATTTTTGGAAAACAATTAATGATAAAATTTTTGTCTCTCATTCATTTCTCCACGTATGTCATCACAGAGACATAAACCTGTGAAATCAGTTCACGTGGACGGAACCACTTCCATAGCAAGGAGCAAAGAAGATCAACTGGGAAAAAAGCATAGTATTAGAAAATACTCATCTTGCAATTTTATCTGCAGACAATTGTATGAGAAAAAAATAATGTAAAAGTTCTTATGGAAAATATATTCTGGTTAGTTAAGCAACAATACAGCAAATATGTGAATTTCTAACACATACACACAAAATTGTGATTAAAATTCTAGGAGTCAGCTGTAGAATTGTGCGTTTTGTTTCTAGAGATGTCTTATTTTAATTATTGCATTTTTTAAAATTTTATTTTACTAACTTATTTGTTTATTTTTGGTACTGGGGATCAAACTCAGGACCTTGAGCATGCCAGGCAGGCACTTATGCTGCCGAATGTATCCCTAGCTTCTCTAGG
>NW_004524719.1:1350550-1366823 GCF_000260255.1 Octodon degus | reverse complement strand
TTTGCATCTAGCTTTTAACGAAAAATATTTCTTTTGATGAAGAGTTTTTGTGGAAAAGTATTTTTAAACGGACAGTGGACTTCCAGAAGTTATTGGAAATCAATCTGTCCTCTGTGTAGACATGTATGTCAGATACGTAAGGTTAGTACGATTTCAAATACACATTTTGTTCACCTTTTAAGTTAAATAAAATTTTAAACTACAAAGAGTGAACATGACTGCAATCCACACCTAACAGTTAAGATAGTAATTTTACGTTATGTACTTTTCAACATAATTTTTTTTTTAAATATGAAGAGTTACCTACAAAGAAAAAGAGACGGTGACTTGACAGGGACAGAGAATTGTTAACTCCAGAGAGACAGAGTAAGAAAGAGATCAGAGGATACTCAACTCTGATGCCTCCCAAGATAACTATCTATCCTCTTTCTTTCCCATCCTTTTTTTTTCATATAAACTATCTTGTTTTATTAAAGAAAAAATAAAACAGAACACATAGGAATCCTGGGAAATAGGGCTGGGGATATATTCAGTGATAGAGCACTTACCTAGCATGTCCAAGGTCCTGAGGTCATCCCTAGCATCAAGGAAGGAAAAGAGGGAGAGAGAAAGGGAAGATAAAGGGAGAATAGAAAGCAAAGAAGGTAGAAAACGGAACAAAGAAAAGAGAAAGAAGGGAGGAAGAGAGAGAAATCCTAAGAAATGAAGTAAATTTAATTACAACTATACAATGAATCACCAACCCTGGGTAACCTGACAAAATAGCTTCACCAGATCTTAACACTCTACTACCTACTTTATCCTCCCCTAATGACTGTACTATGTTATAGCCACTTCTCTACTCCACAGCTTTTCTCCCAACCAGCCACCCTCCCCGCCAAAAAAAAAAAAAAAAAAAGAAAAAAAGAAAGAAAAGAAACTACAGAAAAATCTAAGCTGGACTCAGGAGCATTAGTGTTGCGTGTCTCCTCTCCCATGTAGAATCCAGGTGTGGTGGGAAAGAGGACACGAATGCAGAGGAAGACTACTAAAGAGAGCTCGGGACTGGGAAAGAAGAGCAGAAGGTGGGGCAGTGCCCCTGGGATTGGATGAAGTGAGGGATGCCACGTGCACACACGGAAGAGCACAACCTACACCGTGGCTCCCTATGATCAGATGCACTGACGAAACTGCGGGCACCAATGTATTTGCATTAGATTCAATTCAGTTATTGCGAAGATCTCTTTTGCACTTTAGGACTAGAGCAGGGGAGAATGTATTTTGGCACGTTTCAGCAGCGTGCCGTGTCATTCCATGGAGGTAAGCCTGGATATGCTGCAGCATACAGGTGCTTCGGATTGCAGAACGAGAAAACCAAATTGTAGGAAATCATCTTTGATTTTAAAAGAACTATTAGCTGCACTCATTTCAAGTTTTCCATAGTTTGTAAATGGAAATAAAATAGAACGATTCCTAGTAATTAACTTTCTGGTACTCCAGAAATTACCAGTCTGTGAGCTGATTTATTCTAAATGGGATGCTGGACTTGTTCAGGGGAAATTACTACTATTACAATTCTCTATGCATAATTATTTTATTAACTTAAAAATTAGCCTTCTAAAAGAAACGTTAAAACATCACGAGTTTTTTAAAGAACAACTCAGTTCTGAACATGGACGAGCACATTCAGACAGTATTTCAAGATAAAGATAATCAGCATGAAATATGAAAATATGCAGTTTTTGTGTTTTGTTTTTTTATTTCCCTGTTTCTTTGGTAAACAGGGTATCACTAAGTAGCTCAGACTAAGAGTGACCCTTCTGTCTCAGCCTCCCCAGCACTGGGATTGCAGGTGTGCGCCACCATGCTCAGTTTCATTGTGTGAGATATTTCAACCATACTCCACCTCTTTTTCTTTTTGGTGAGACCAAGAATTGAACTCAGGACCTTGTACTTGCCAGGCGAGCACTTATTCCACAGAACTATCTCCCCTGTCTTTCTCCATGCCTTCACTTCTGATTAACAGTTTTCACCTCTTATCTGGATAATTATTTGTATAAATGATTTAGTCTTTTCATCTACTGTAATTTCTTACTCTGGTCATCTTTGCTATTTGTTTCTGTTTGTTATCATTTTAGTTTGTGATCAGAGACTTCAAATAAGTTTCCAATTATGTTATTTTTTTCTTTTAAAAATGTACTATAAAATATCTCAATTAAATTCTCATTTGACAAAACAGTTTTAACTTGTACCATCATAAAATACATCGTACTAGTAAGTACTAGTAATATAACACTCACTACTCTCAAAATCTATTTTAATTTTCTCCAGATCTAAACCTGTATTGGTAGTAATTAGTGAACTTTATAATTTAATTACATAATGTTTTCCTATTAATCTTTCAAAATTGCCACCTCTGACTTAATCAAAAGTTGACACTTATTAATAAAATGCTTCAAAATAAAAGTTAAACATTGTGCTTTATGAGTTCAAATAATAGTTTACAAAAACAGTCAAATACAAAGTAATCTTGATATTTAGCATGTTGATATTTTAACTAAATAATTCAAATAATTTCATCATAGTCACAAATCTGATAAGAAACTGACATTTTAGCCTATTATTTACACATACTTTTTATAATATTAGTCAGATATACAAAAATCAAACTTTTTCTTACAATTTTTAAACAGTACGAAAGACAGAAACTTGATTTATAGTATTTCCTATTTAAAGGCTATTTCAAGTTCAATGAAATAAAAAGTAATTCACTGCAAACTTTCCTCATATACTGGATACACTTATTAAACTATAATGTCAATAACTTATATAGACATGCATGTGCTAAAATGTACATTTTTTGGCTGAAGACAGTTACAAAACTAAGTTGTTCCTTGTCTTAGTTACTTTTCTCAGTGCTGAGACAAAATACCCGGCACCTACTTAAAAGAGGAAGAATGTATTTGGCTCACAGCCTGTGGAGGTTTCAGTCCCCAGTTGCTGGCTCCAAGGCAGGGCGGCGTGGTAAGCGGCGTTGCGTAGGGAAGCGCTGCTTGGCAGCAGGAGGAGGCAGAGCCAGCCAGGCAGGGCAAGCCCTTTGTGCCCCTTACGTTGTGGCCAGGCTGCCGTGCTTAGCGTGGTGAGAAGCCCATCAGTGGGCTGAGTAATCAATCGCCCGCTCTTAGTCCTAGCACTGCAGTACGAGTCAGTCACACACACTAGTCCCAGCCACCTCTGGAAAGGCCCAGCCTGGGACTGCAAGCAGTTTTGGGGACACCTAGATACACTCATTGCATTACTGGGTCAGATAAAAGCTACAGATTGAATGTTGAAATTCTCCACCACTTTAGAACTGTGGCACACATTATGTTGAAATTATAAAAGGAGAAGGAATAAATCTTTATTAATTTTGAGTAAATAAAAGATACATCGGTTCAAGTGAATGAATTTTGGAAACTCCCAGTGCATTGAACCTCTTTATCTGTGAATAAGATCTTTGTCCCATTTATGCTAGTTGGTTCCTTTTCTCTGTTCTTCTAATGAAGCTGGGTTTTTTTTACTAAATTAAATTGTACCTTCAGGTCTCTGATTATTCATCTTTAGTGCTTGTACTAACAACTTAGTTAAGAATGATAATATATTTTCCTACCACCTATGACTGCAATTCTCAAAGAATAATCTATACCATACCTTTATATTAGTAAACTTGTATCGCAGAATAGTCTGACTGTCTGAGTAACTGTAGAGATGAAGTCAAACAGCTTATCCTAAACACATTCACATGTGGAAAGGATATCATGTGGCACGTTCATTTCTTACTGTATGCCTCATTTCTCTTATTTCTAGTATCACCAAGATAAGAAGAGAGAACGAGGAACTAATGCTAGTACAGGTCACCAACAGGAACCTTCAATGTGTTTGCCTCTTCACCCCATTCCTTGCCTTGTCTCACAGCAATGCACAAGATGCTCTGTACATTTAGGATAGACGAATGTCGCTGATAGATTTTGTGACAGAGTGGACAATACAGGGTCATCAAAAAAATCTTTATGATTTTTTATCATCTGGCCATTTACTGATGAAAAGAACACTAAAAAATCCATTTAGAAATATGGCCAGAAGTATGGTTTTCCTATTGGAGATTCTGGGATGATTGAGGACCTAGTTGGTTCTGCTCTGTGACTAGCAGGTCACTGAGGAACTCAGAGGCCCTTCTGCAGAGAAGGCAGAGACTTCTGCAGGCTCCTAGATCCTTTATCCAGATACTGAGACTCTCAGTGGTCTCAGGCATTTGTCCTTCAAGACCATTGCTTCTCCTCTGTTCTTGATTCAAACCAACTAGCAATTTTGCCCCTGACCAACACTTCTGTCACAGTCTCCTCGTATACCAGTGAATATGAGATGTGTAGGAATTCATTCTAGGCTGTAGAAGCTTTGCATGAATATCCCAGAGCATCCTTGTGGACACTATGGACCTGCACCCTTCGCTGTATGGTTTTCACTTCCTCTTGGTTAGACTTGATGGTTCCAAATGTCTCTTGATAGTTTCCTTTTGCTCTGACAGAAGTCATAGGTAGCTTGGTATCCATAAATTTAATTTCTTTCATCTTTTTTTAAGCTTAACATTTGTCAAGGCTATAAGGAGTAGTTGTTCTCATTTTGCCAAACATATAAATATTAATTGCCTACAAGACCTGGTCCTTAGACTTTCTTAATTCACAATGAAAAATGGCAATAGTGTGGCTTTGAAAAAGAAAGGCAAAGCATTCTGTTTTTTCTGAACACTGTCTGGCTGTTATATTTATTTTATCACTAAAGGTATTAAGCAACTTATTTGGGACAGGTAACAAGGAAGGAAGGGAAAACACCTACCAAAAACTCAGTTTTACTAGGACGTTAAAATAATGGTGCGTAATTTTCAAGCTGTCTTTGTTTTTTCTGTTAGTACAGTTAGCATTTCTTTTACTTTCTCAACAGTTGTTTTGTCATCTTTCCTAACTGCCAAAGCATCCCCATGGTCTTTATGGAAAATGCATGACTGAATAAAACCCAGCCCATTTTCTCTGTCTTCATCAATTTGGAATAAATACGCAGTTTAGAACAGTAATGCTGAACCTTTCGGTTCACTGCGTGAACTGAGTGCCCCAAACCTGATTTTCCCCGAAGTGCCCCAGTGCACTGCTGTCTGATACTCTGTGCTTGCACCAGCGGGCTCCGGCGCTGGCAGAGAGCGTCTGCGTGCCCGCTGTGGCATGCCTGCCACAGGTTTGCCAACACTGGTTTAGAATATGCTTACACTTGCTTATATTAAGAAAACTAGGCTGGCCTGGTAGCTCAGAGGACTAAAACACCTGCTTCTGCAGAGCACAGAGGCTGGGGCTCTACCTGAGTCACCCAGTGCCGGCCCCGCACATAGAGGGAGATTAGACTGGGCGTGCTGTAGCACGCCTGTAATCCCAGCTCTTGGGAGGCTGAACACAGGCAGATCACTGCGAGAATGAACTACGTACTGAGATAATGTAGACCCTGAACTGAATGCATATAAAATACAAAACTAAACACAAAATGATTACTTTATGAATTATCTGCTGTACGATCATACATACTTTTTAAATTCTTGTGATGAAGCAGATATTAAAATCCTTGTTATGAATAATGATCTCCACAACTCTTCAATAATACATGTATACTGATGAGCTTCTCTTTGAACGCATTTCTTTAAAAAGAGTAATTTAATTTTACAATGCTTAAATAATCAGAGCCTTCATTTGTTATATATACAGATGTTTTTCTATGCAAAACATCCATGAGTAAACATTTTTATTTGCAACTAGATGCTTTATGAAATAAGTTTTATATAAACAATTATCAAGCTATACATCCTTTCTCCTTCTAGTCTCTTTTTGAGTAAAATTTTTTGAAATGCAGTAAACCTGAAATGGTCCTCAAGAGTTAACTGATTCTTCACAACATTTGTATAACCGTCTTTGCAATGCTCTGTGCCCAAGTTCTGCGCTATTATGGTCACGTGAGGACCAATAAGCCGCCCAGGAGCAATAATTCTTCAGAGTATTCAACTTGTCAGGTTTTGTTTTTAATGCTTAGTTGTAAAGGTGTGGATACATTAAAGAAAATGCTGTGATTGTCTTCTGTCTCAAAACTGCTTTTCATTCCTGTTTTTAGATATTTAAGGCAAGAGCACACTACAAAATTTTAAATTTTTAAGTAATCTTTAAAATAAGTAGTGGAATATATTTTATTTTAGGTGTAATTTTAGGCAATTATATGTTTGTGTTGTACATTTGACACTTTTGCAGAATGGTTCAGATAATTATCTGTTATGACAGCAAATTATTATATTAAATATACACTACAGTTTTTCTAAAATAGCATATATATATTATATATATATATATATATATATATATATATATATATCCCAGTAAGATAGTAAAACCATGGACTAGAGAAATTTAGTTTAATTAGAAATGTCTACAAAACAGAGACAATATTAAATTGTAAGTCATTTAAAGATGTTCAATCAAAATATCAGTTAAAAAAAAGTTTACAATTTTGTCCATAATTAGTGATTGAAATTTAACACCGCAGTGTTAAAATCATGTGTATATGTAAAATGAACAATTTTATAATTCAGTTACCTTGAAACTAAAATGCAAAATGCAAATCAAATGATTAAATATAAAATTTCCATTAAAGGTAAACTAAATTTACAGTGAATTTAGCCTTCCTTTTTGTCGAAATCAAAGTACATAATATAGTACTAAACTGTCTTTATTTTTCAAAATGTGTAATTCGATATTATTTCATGAATCCTCCTTACTCACAAATTGAACTTAAGTCCTCCACAATTCTGTTTCTAATGACAGGCTTAGACCACATAGGACGCTGCCGTTGTCGTTCACTGACTTAGCCCCTTAAATGTTGGCATCAGTCCACAGTCAGGGGCGCTCTGGTTTCTTCTTGCTGAGCATCTTCTGCTAATTCCTAATTATTCAAACACAGTCATTATATGGGAACAAACAATGCTATGAGTAGCAGGCAAAAGTGTTCAGAAAATGGAATCAATTTAATTTAACCTGAAGCATATGTATGTGCTGAAAGATCTGGAAAGTTAATTTCAGGCTGATCCCCTCGAGAATGGTGGCTTGTTCAAATGTGGCGTGTTGGCCCAGAGAGATAGCTCAGCGGTCTAAAGCGCCTTCTTAGGCAAGTTTAGGCAGACACAGGGGACCACGGTTTGATCCCTGGCATCCCATGTGGTGCCAGCCCTGCCCTCAGGGCAGGCTGAGCTAGACAAAAAAATAAATAAATAAGTAAACAATTTTTTAAAAAATGATTTGTCTCCCACAAGCCTCTTGTGTTTGGAGGGTAATTGAATCGGGGTGTGATAAGACTCCGTCTAGAAGTCCCATGTAAAGTCTCATGCGGTCGTATGTAGGGCTTTACAGAGGTGAGTGGATCTGGGCATGGCGCTGGGTCAAGGCTGTGTGGGGACTAATGCCATACACTACTTGGTTTGGAGCAGCTCTGAGTGTGGCAATGGGAAGACCCACCCCTGGCAGGGTGCTGCCCGCTCTGCGCATGCCGCCTGGATAGGTATGAGTGAAGCAGGAGGGCCGCTGCAGCGCTTGCTGCTCTGCTGACGCACTGCCTGCTGCCTCGGGCCTGATGCTTTCTGCCTGCCACTGGACTGTTTCTCCTCCACCAGCCCCTCGCCTGAGAGACAGCTGCCTGTGGACCCAAAACTCTACAGACTGTGAGCTGGAATCAGCCTTTGCTCCTGTGACCCTTGATGCTGGGTATCTTGTCTCAGCAGTGAGAAGCAGGGCTGACCGGGCACCACACTCATCAGTGGGTTGGTCCAGTGCTGAGGTCAAGGAGGAGTTGCTGTCAGCAGATGGGAATAGCGCAGGCCACTGCACGCTGTGTGCTGAAGCCTGGCTTCTCCGCCTCCCTTTTAGCTCCTGCATGCCATCCTGTGAGCAGCTCCTCCTCTCAAGGCTCTGCCATTGTGCTGCTCCTGTTGGGGTGAGTGGACCAAGCACCAGCTCCTGAGGCCTCGGAGTTTGTGAACCAGGGCAGATCTCTCCTTTAAATGTAGATTTTGAGCATCATGTCTCTCCCACAAGAACGTGAATAGGTCAAGGATGAAGTGCAGGTTCTTTTGAGAAGTGCTCTAAGATTTTAGGAGGGTTTTTCTTGTTACTCTGTTAGCTGTATTGTGGATTGGCAATGTTTCCTACACTTAATTTTTAGGAAGTTATTGAACCAGGCAGATTGTAAGCTCATCAGTCATTTAATCTATGGATAGTCTTACAAGTTGATAGTTTGTAATAATCTAGACTCTTAGGTCGGTAAGAATGGATCATGGAAGTGAGATCCTGGGGCACACAGGCTCCCTGCGGACTCTGCTGATCGGGCTCTTTCCTCTCTGTATCTCGGAATCCACAGGGTAAGCAGGTTTCCTCAACCATGACTTGGCACCCTGCAGCTTCTATGTTGCCACAGGAAGAACATCAATGACACTAACTGACCATGGAGTCAAATTGCAGAAAACATGGACTAAAATACACCTTTCCTCTTTCAAATTGATTTTTGCTATATAGAAAAAATAGCTGACTAAAATATGATATGAATAATAGCTTTCTGCTTCTTCTTTAAATAAGAAACCAGTTACCTTCCTTCAGCTGCACTTGGAAATGGCAGTCTCCTGAAGAGGAGTGAGTTGAAATATGCTGTCTTATGAAAGGCAGGCTTCTTACTACTGTACTGAGGTTTAGGTATTACAGAAGAAAAGGAAAAAGCAGTACCCATCAGATTACATCAAAATGATCTTTTAAAGGAAATCTAAGTATGCTAAATATGTTTAACCTAACTTGAACATTAGATAATATGCAGGTGTCTGATAACAACACCTGTTGCCACATTTTTATATGTCTAGATGTCCAATAAAATTAATTTAATCAATAGATTAATTAAATTAAAGCTGTGTGTTCTCTACTAAACTTGTTTTTCACATTTTAAGATCACTTAATAACTTCTATTTGTAAAATATGATATATGTACAAATTATCTAAAAGCTGGGAAGGGAAAGGAATACCTCAGAGAGGCAGAATTAACAGCTTCCACTTTTAATTCATAGAGTGTAATATAGTATTCAATTAACATTGAGTTATCATGCATAGATGCATAAGGCTTACATAGATGCATAAGGCTTACATAGATATGCAAAATGTGAGATATTTAACTGTTGTAAATTAGTTCTGATATATTAAAGAAAAAGCTAAATCATTTGAATAAATATGATCACAAACACAAATATAGTGTACATTTCTAAAGGTTTGTATGAATGAGACAAACAGCCTGAAACAGAATTATTCGATGTAGTTCCTTAATTACTAGTTTCTAAGGTTGGTTTAGGTGAATTAAGCAGCAAAAACATAACTATGACCTCTCGCCCGTTGCTATCCTTTCTCCTGGTGCTCCTCCAAAGCTTCTTGGATGTCTTGGGGAAGATACTCACCAATGGATTAGCTCACTGACGGGTTTATAGCTGCGTGTGATGTTAGGAGAGGAAGCCTGCCATGAACAGCGGGTTCCTGCTGTGTGGTCTGACAGGGTCTCTCTCTCTCCTTCTTCCCTCCCTTGATCTCTCTCCACTTCCGGCGAGCCCCGCCCTGTGCAGCAGCCTCCTGCCATTCCACCACGCCTTGGAGCCAGCAGACAACGAACCGAAAACTCTATAAACTATGAGCCAAAGTAAACCTTGCTAGATCAAATAATGAGTATTGGGCTTTATGTATCAGCAATAGAAAAGCAACTGAGACAATGATTGATCGAAAAAGTCTGTCAATCAGTTACTTACTTAATTAAATATATCCATTCTGTGGAGAAGATACTGAAGAAAATCCCAAGATACGCCATGCCACACAGAAGCTTACAACATTGTGTTAGCCTTTTTTATAGTGAAAATGTTCATTTTCGGAGATTTTCTGTACAGACTCTCCAGGGTATATAAAAGAGACTGGAGACAAGAATTGCCTCTGAGGAGAGAAATTCAGTTTCTAAATATAAGAGATGGCAAATACAGTTTCATAGTAAATTATTTTTGTGATTTTTGAGTTTAGCACATGATAAACTATCACTTTTTAAATTAGAAAACTATTTTTAAAACAGGTTTAAAAGCAGAAAAAGGTGAGACTCAGCATGAGAAAAGGAATAGTCTAAACGTATCCAAAGGAAAAGTTAAGTACATATCAACCACAGGTGAGCTCCATCAAACCTTCTAAAGAATCATTATCATTTTTCTTTGAAAATTTGCTTTAAGATACTCTGAAAAGAGGTAATACCATGTAATTCTTTCTATGAGGCCCACACTAGTATGATGCCTAAATGAGACCAACATATCACAGGAGGATTTCAAATTAAAATCTATAATAAATAAAGATTTAAACTACTGGGGGCCGGGAAGATAGCTCAGTAGAATAAGCGCTTGCCTGGCAAGTGCAGTATCCTGAGTTCAATGCCCAGTACCACAAAAAACATATATAAATAAATAAAAGATTAAAACTACTGAACTTAGCTGGACAGCACACAAAAAGTATTACAGACTCTGGCCAAATAGTATTTATTCTCGAATGCATGGCTGCTTGATCCATTGAAAGTTGATGTAATCCACCTAATCAATAAACTGAAGTAGTAAAACCACTCATAAATGTGAACATAAAAATTCTTAACAGAATCTTTACAAGTTACATCTTCTAAGTATCAAAATAATTATATACCATGAAAATGTGCTACTACTACTATATAGAATTGAATGGTTGTTTCAACATACCACAATTAACCAAGGTAGTATAACAAATTGACAGAAAATGGACAAACGCCACATGATCATATCAACAGACATAGAAGATACTGTTAAGGCTCAGTGATCTAAAAGCCTACCTGGCAAGTGCAAGGACTCAGGTTCGATTCCTGGTACTGCATGCCATGCCAGGACCTAAGTCCCAGGTGCACTGGACTGTCACCGAAACTGGGAGTGGTGGCACATACCTGTAATTCCAGCACTGGGGAGGCTGAGACAGGAGGACCACTATGAGTCTGAGCTGCATAGGGAGACCCTGTTCCAAATAAATCAATAAGTAAGAGAATTTTTTAAAAGGAAAGAAAATATTGTTAATAAAATCTTAAAATTTTCTCTCGTAATTACATTAAAAATTGGGAATAGGAGAGTAGGAATGCCTGAAGCCTGATAAAAGCATCCACTAAAATGCTTAGCTAAGAGCACATTAGATGTAGAAGGACTGTACCTTTTTCCTAAAGAAAACTATGGAGGCCTCTTCTTATTATTTGCATTTGCTATTGCAGCAGAGGCTCTAAGCAAATAAAGGTGAGAAACAGGCACATGCACCTGGGAATTACAAAAGGCGTGGTTATGTATGTACAATACCTTATGCAACAAAGTACATGCACACATTATTAGAGCTAACAAATGAGCCAAATCATGTAACAAGACTTAAAATCAGCGTAAAGTGTTAAACACAGTTCCATGCATCAGCAATGTACAGCAAATACAAAACTGAAACTGTAGAAGAAATTTAACTGAAATACCATCAAAATACATAAAGCTGAACAACAACAAAAATGCAAGACATATGTATCCATCTGTTACCACTGAAAAGAATTTCAAATTATGTAAGTCAAGGGCAACCTGATTGACAGATTCAACGAACAGTCATTTGAAATTCCAGATGACATTTTGTATAAATTGATAAGCTCCTTATAAAATTTATGCAAAATGCAAAAGTGACAGAATGTCCAAAACAATTTTGAAATGTTGCAGAATACATTTTCTTCCCAGCTAAAGATCTTGTTAGAGATTGCAATTATTAAGACTGCAGATACTGTCATAAACATAGACATATAGATTAATTAAATTTCCAGAAACACACTCGAACATCTATGTATAATTGATTTTTGTGAAGAGTGTCAAATAAATTAAATAAAAAAGGAACAGTTTTTCAATAAGTGATGCTAAGAACTTTATATCCACATGTAAAAAGTGATACTGAGTTTACACTTTACACCATGTGTAAAAAATCATAAATAAAACATTAAGACTGAATAACTCTGAAAAAATATATTTGAAAATCTTTGCAACAGAGGGTTAGACTGCAAATTCTTAGGACGTTATAAAAAGAAATGATATAATGAGGAGTAGGTTATTCAAGATGTAACTTTCTCCTTAACTGGCATATTGCGTTCAATACAATAACAATGAAATTTCCAGGAAGTTCTTTTGTGGACAAAAGCAAGCTGAATATGAAATTCTGATGGAATCATGAAAGGCTCAGAATGGTTAAATCTGTACTGAAGGACAACAAAGTTGGATGACTGATACTACTTGACCTTAAACTTTCTCTAAAATTGCCTTAGTTAGTCATTAGTTGCTGAATTCCTGCACTAATAAAATGAAAAAGAAAACAAGAAGAAAGCATTATTGTCCAAAGAATAGACAAAGAGATCATAAGAGTAGAGAGCCCATTAAACAGACTCATCTAAGTACAGTAGAGTGATGATAGGTAATGGTGTAAAGGCAATAATATTAAAAAATATGGTCGTGGGCCAGCCAAATAGCTCAGCGGATTAAAGCACTTGCAAGCAGGGGCAGGGGGCAGGGTTTCAATCCCCTGGCCAGCTGGGCCAGCCTCGCCCCTGGGGCATGTTGAAATGGCAATTGAGACTGGGCATGGTGGCACGAGCCTGTAATTCCCAGCTCTTGGGAGGCTGTGAACAGGCTGATCACTACAAGTCTGATCTAGTAGTGAGACCCTGAACACCCTGTAGACCCTTCCCTAAAATACAGAATATATATACATTTTCCAAACTAAAAGTTTTTCACAGTCTTAGATATATTTAGGCAAAACTATAAAACTCATATATGGTATATTAGCAAAAGCACAGACATTGTGTTTGGTAGTGAGCTTTTAGACACAGCACTGAAGAATCTTTCTATGCAAGAAGGATTAACAACCTGGACTTTGTTACCAGTAACATTTTCAGTTCTACAATAGAAACTATGAAGTAATTAAAAGAAACTTACAAACAAAACCTACAAAAATATTTCCATGTATTTATCATATAAAAGATTATTTTTAAAAATATATAAGGATTTCATATAACTCAGAATTAACAAAGCAAATGACACAATGGCTTTGTAGGCCAATCATTGTAACAGATATCTCACTTCATTAAAGAGGAAACAGAGTTGTAAGTAAGTTTATGTAAAAGATACTCCGCAACATGTATCATTAAGGAAATGAAAAATCAAGCATCAGTGACAGGCCGCTACTAACATATTAGAATCCCCAAATGCAAAGAACTGACACTATCAGATACAGATGAAGAGTTAAAGCAGTATGAACTCTTATTATCTGTGGAAATGCAAAATCGTACAACCACTTTAAATAACAGTTGGGAAATTTCTTGCAAAATTCACATAACTTTGCCAAGTCCTCTTACAAGTGTGCTTCTTGGTGTTTAAGCCAAGTGAATGAAAATATGAGTGTAGAAAAAAATTGATGTGGATAAATATAACAGCTTTATTCATAATTATTACTATTTGGAAGGAACTCAGTCCCATAGCTAAAATGGTGAAATGTAGTACAACCAGCCTCTGGAATGTTACAAAATGACCTGGCTGTTCATGGGAAGAAATAGAATTAAGTCCAGTCAATAGGAAAGGCTGCGCATTGTAGGAGTCTAAATCCATGCATTCTGTATAGTAAAGCTGCTATGAAAGATGTAATCAGTGGTTTCCAGGAATTAGGAAGGAGGTTGAGATAAATATTTAGAGCATGGAATTTTATATGAGCAAAACTAACTAATGCTATGCTAATAGATGAATGTCACTGTATATCTATCCAGTCCTATACACTCTACAATACAAAGAGTGACCCTTAATGCAAATTCTGAACTTTAGATGTCTATGTAGATTCATTGACCATAACAAGTATACTGTTGTTGTAAGAGTTGATAATGGAGGAGGCTATACCTGTGTAAGGGCATGAAGGTATATAGAAAATTTGAGCCTTTGCTGAGGTTACAAAAATTTTCTAAAAACACTTTAAATACTAAGCAAAATTTATCTATCAAAATGAATATAAGCAAATACTCAACAGAGGAGTAGACAGCTCATTTAAAAATAAACACAAGAACTGGTTAAAAGTTTCTCCTAGGGCTGGGAAGACAGCTTGGCAATCTAAGTGCCTCCTGCCTGACAAGCACAAGGACTTGGGTTTGACCCCCAGTATTGCATGCTGTAGCGCCAAGCCAGCCATGGAAACCAGGCAGGGTGGCGCATGCCTGTAGTCCCAATGTTGGCAGGGGGTGCTGAGACAGGAGTATCAGTACATGTCCAAGCTATGTAGAAAGACCCTGTACCAAATAAATAAAGTTTCTCTCTAGAAGGTCCACAAAGGCATAATGCATGGTATCATGTTTGATATAATTAATCATGTTGGAAACACAAATCAAAAGGAGGAACCACATTAAAGCAACAAAATGGAGATAATACTTCTTAAGAAAATGCATAGTAAAAGTGATGGTGAGCCCCAGACTATTTTACTCTGCTGTTATTAGAATACCACCAGCTAGGAAACTTTTATCAAATAGGAAGTTGTTGGATACCAGTTTTAGAGGCTAGAATTTTAAGATGAAGGTGACACCTGGGGAGAGCTCCTTGCTTCCCCATGACATGATGGAAGATGTAAGGACAAAGTAGCAAGAAGACCCCAAAGCACTCTTTTGTGATGGTGGCATTTCTACTCTGAAGAGCAGAGGCAGTCACTGTGCAAAGGAGTTGAACAGTCCCTTGCTGTGTAACATCTAGTGTTCCGCAGGGAATACTCATTACACTTTTGGATATCCTGGCAACCTGAAGACATATGCTTATAACAAAGCATATCAAAGCATTAAGAATCAAAGAAGGGAATCAGTGCACACACCCAGCAGCTGATGAATAGATAAACACAATGTGGTATATTCACATGGTGGAACTGAATTCAGGCATGTGATTCAAATAGTAACACATTACAACATGGAGAAAACTTAAAACTATGCTTAATTCAAAAGCCAGAGGTAAAGATCTTCTTATAAATAGGACCATGACTAGCCTCAAGTTTCAAATTACTAGTGGAAACAGATTAGTTTATATGGGGGTTAGAAGGAGGAACAAATAAGTAGCAAAGCATGTAAGGTTTCTTCCGGCTGTGATAATGCCTGCCCAACCTTGTCTTTTTGTTTGTTTGTGTGTTTTGTATTTTAGTGAAGGGTCTACAGGGCGTTCAGGGTCTCACTACTAGATCACATTGTAGGAATCCTCTTGCTTACAGCGTCCCAAGAGCTGAGATTACAGGTGCGCGCCACCACGTCCGGTCTCAATTGCCTTCTCAGCGTGCCCTGGGGGTGGGGCCAGCAGGGCAGGCCCGGGGATCGAACCCTGGGCCCCTGCGCCTGCTTGCAGGTGCTTTAATCTGCTAAGTTATTTTTAGGTATTAAGAGCACATGGAACAAATCAATATTTGCTACATAGAGAAAATATATATAATTTGAAAATATATAATTTGAAAATAAAAGAAATACTCAGGCTCACACAGCTTTGCTTGTGAATTCTATGATATTTGTAAAAGACCTCATATAAAACTTTCACAAACTTTTCATAAAACCAAGAATTAGGAGTATTTTCAAATACTGGTCACTGTTCTTTGTGACCAGTAACATCTTAAAGTCAAAACCAAAGCTATAAAGCTGTAGAACACAAAACTATAGCTTGCTGTAGTAGTACCTTTTTTTTTTTTTTTTTTTTTTTTCAATGTATGTAGTATAAGATCTCACCGTGCAGCTCAGACTCATAGTGATCCTCCTGTTTTCAGCCTTCCCAGTGCTAGGATTACAGTCATGTGCCAAGTCTTGTTGGCTGACTCAGTGGGCAGGGCCAGCATGGCATGTGGTGCTGGGGATAGAACCGTAGGCCCTCTGCTTGCCTAAGTAGGTGTTTAGTCTCTGAGCTGTCTTGCTAGCCCTCCATGTACCTCATTTGTGTTTCTTTTCTCAGTTAAGAAGACACTGGGGCTGGTGAGATGGCTCAGTGGTCTAAAGCACCTACTTAGAACAAGCTTAGCAAAGCACAGGGACCGTGGTTCAATCCCCCAGCACCACATGCCAGCCAGCCCCGCCCCCTGGTGGGCTGAGCTGGCCACACACACACAAA
>NW_004524719.1:1342220-1350450 GCF_000260255.1 Octodon degus | reverse complement strand
TTTTTTTTTTTTCAATGTATGTAGTCCACGGTGTGCAGGGTCTCACCACACAGATCAGGCTCATAGTGATCTTCCTGTTTTCAGCCTCCCAAGCTCTGGGATTACAGATTGCGCCACCACACCCAGTCTCAATTGCCTCAGTGAGCCCCTGCAGGTGGGGCCAGCAGGACATGCTGGGGAAGGAACCTGGTCCCTGCATCTGCCTAAGCAGGTGCTTTAATCTGCTGAACTATCTGGCCGACCCTATTGTAGTATTCTTATTACAGATGTTAAAATCATGGACACATTGTATAATTAAATATGACTTTGTATAAAAACCTTATAAACTACAACCAAATGAAATTTATTCCTTGGCTACAAAAAAGGTTGCAAAACCAATATAACTGATCAAATACTGAGACTAAAGTAGAAAAATCACATGACCATGTTATTTTTCTCTGGAAAAAATAGACAATATCCAACATCAATTAATAATAAAATATTTTAGTTGGATAGGAATAAAGATTTATTTCTCAGTAATGAAGGTCATCTGTTAAGCAAAGCAAAGGAAAATAAAACTGATAGCTTACATTAAACAATATTTATTTATTTATTTATTTATTTATTTATTTATTGGTATTGGGATTCAAACTCAAGGCCTTATGCTAGCCAATTAGGCACTGTGCCACTGAACTACATCCCCAGCCCCTATTTATTTATTTTTAATGTATTTGGTAAAGGGTTTCATGCTCTGCGATTTGTGATAAGATCCGTGAGGACAAAGTTAAGGGAAAACGAAGAAGAGATACACCAAGCAGCAAGCTATTGAGACAAAACGATTCTAACCGTTTTCTCAGAATTGTCTTAGGAGATCAGAGGGAATTTTGTGTTCTTTAAAGTTTTAGGACAACAGTAATATGTGACTGATTCAATCCAAGTGAAAAATATTCCCCAAGTTAAACAGCATGATCAGATTTTTAAGAAATTCTACTTCATCTTCAAGTAATTTAAGTGTTAGTTTTTAAAGTTAGCAGAGTGGACATTCTTATGATTGAAGTTTATTTTCCTGATATAATTCATTTATTCTTGGACAATACTGTTTTCTCTTTTTCTTTGTTAGTTTTCAGTTAATTCAGAGTTCCATACTTTTTCAGATATTGGAATGGTTCTTTTTCCCTCCTAAATTTACTTCTTAGTGATTTTACTTGTCTCTTAGAATGCAAGACCATTGGTATGCTCGATATTACCTTTATTGTCATTGTCCCCTCCTGCTTCTCAGTGCCCTGAGAATAGGATTCATGCGCAGATAATTTATTTGGGAAAATTCCTATAAGATTACACCAAACAAGTAGGAAACGTAAACATAAAACAGAAATGTAAGCACCTTTAAACAAGTTAGGAGTATAATTCAGAACTCAGCATCTACTGGGGAATCATCGAAACGAGAGAAAAAGCAATGTGTAGGTGGCCAGCTGCTCCGTGTGAGCCACGGGATGTGCTCTGAGCCTCTCCCATCTGCTCGTCCTCACTGGAGCGCCCCCCCAGAGGAAGGTGTTTCCCAGGTGCTCTGAGCCACCTGCGCGACGAAGAACCTAGGCCAAAATGTCATGAGTTCTGATGCCTCAGGGTGTGAGAGCCTGGCTAATGGAAGGCGTGACTGACAGGGTAGTAACAATAGTGAATACTCTTCCAGAGTTTTGTTACCAGTCCAGTCACTTCGTTTAAGCCATCAAGGTACAGAAAGAAATATATATCCATTTGAAGTCTCCACAAACGTTTCTATCATGGATTTCAAAATGTGTTCCCTTGGAATCTCTTAATCTACACACACATCTCAAATTTATTCCCTCAGTGTTTCTATTCATCTCACCAAAAGGGAATCAGGGTCTTATTGAGATTGTTCACAGCAGAGCCAATGTGGCCTTCCCCGAGGCTTCTCGACCTCCTGGACTCTCCGACTCGCCTCGAATCTGTGCACGCACGCTGTGCACCTTCCCGCACGCTCACTCCGCCGCCCCTCTGCCCAGCCTCCTGGCCCCAGCTGCTCTCAGCTGCAGTACTGCGGTCCTCTCCACGCTGGGCTGCCTCTTTCTGCTCCAGCTGCCCTCGCGATGTCCTCCAGATGGATTCCGGTCGAAAACTAAAACCACGTGTGTCACTCCTCAGCTCACACGTCGCAATAGCTCTCCATATCATGCAAAATAAAAACCACTGTCTGCGAAAGTCCAAGGACCCTTCAAAGTAATGTTCCTATCACTTTTTTTCTCTACACTCTCCACACATTTTCTTCGCCCCTGGCTCTGTGCAGCCCCACTGGCCTCCTTTCTGTGACACAGGTGGGAAACACCATCATTTTTTGCACATTGGCTCTTGTTCTCCTGCATAACATGCTTACCCAACTGCCAGGGAGGCTTTCTCACTTCCTATGCCCAGGAATTTTATCCTGAATATCCCAAAAAACTTTTCGAATCTTCCCATAGACTCTTAGATTCTATGACTGAAGGAGGTAATATAGCATATTCAAATTCAAGTTCTACTTTATAAAATTTTTAACTAATTAATTGTTCATTTGGTACAGAGTCTCGCTATGCAGCTCAGATTCATAGTGATCCTCCCATCTCAGCACCCCAGCGCTGGGATTACAGGTGTGCGCCACCACGCCCGGTTTCGGTGGCCCGCTTGGCGCACCCGGGTTCCAGGGGCAGCACGGCATGCAGTAGCAGGGACGGAAACCAGGCAGGCGCTTGGACCGCTGAGCTAACTCCTCAGCCTCGGGCTTTGCTTTTATCTTCAAATTGAGAAGGGCGCATCACAGGCCAAGCCAACAATTAGTTTTAGTGGTAGTGGTTGCTCAGATAAATAAAGAGCACCTAAAGAAAGAACTTTCTGAATTTTACATTTATTTGAAGACCAACTATGGGGCTCTTAAAATTTGAGTGCTTTTTAAAAAATGCCTCACACACAGGGCGTTTTTAGAATACAAAACGATCTTACTAATTTTATGTAGAACAAACATGAAAACAGAACTGCAACTTCAAGGTGAAAATTTCTAACAATTTTGCCTTGAGTCTTTAATTAAACTGTGCCTAGGTCCTTACATTTGCTAGTTTGGGTCTCTTTCACAGGCAAAAAGTATATCTAGCATGAGCCAAAATAAAAAATAAAGCAAAAATAAAACAAATCTATAGTATACATTAAGAAAACCAACAGAGAGAAATAATATTCTATAACATAAACTGATTTTACTGGAAAACAACTGTAATTTTTGTTTAAATGATAAATAAAGGTATTTTAATATGGTTACTGGAAATATATAACACTGATGTCTTCCAAATTATCTCAGGAATTCTCATGTTGTTCTTATTTCATTTTCTTTTGTTTTCCTATATTTTCCAGATTATTGGAACAGCTTTAATAAAAAACTATTATGAGCCGTCTTTTACCAAAATATGTTTAGTGAGAAACCATCTCAATGGACACGTGCCCTTAAAAAGTAACATGCTTAAGAACATACAGTAAATACTCAACAAATTTGATTATAGAATGAGAAGTAGCTTATTTGATCTTAAATGTTAGTAGTAGGATAAGGCAGTGTTCGGTCCATGCTAAACGTCACAACTATGGATGTCTGCAAAGTACAAAAACAAAAAGTCATCTAGTGTTAAAACTATTGGGTACAGAGAAGAAAGAAACACTGCCTGTTCCACCAAACATTTTTCAGTTTCATAAAAGTTCATTTGAATTCATTTCATCAGATACCCTGATTCCTTCATTTCTTTGTAGACTTCTCAATTATAAATCTACCAAAATACCAAGTGAAAGGGCCAGCGGGATAGCTCAGCAGACTAAGCATCTGCTTAGGCAAGCGCATGCTCCAGGGCTTGATCCCTGCTACCTCATGCTATGCGGGCCCCGCCCTTGGGTGTGCTGAGCCAGTCACCAAGACTGGATGTGGTGGTGCACACCTGTAATCCCAGCGCTGGGGAGACTGAAAACACGAGGAGCACTATGAGTCCAAGCTTCACAGGGAGACCCTGCAACAAAAACATAAAATATGAAATCCCAAGTTGTCTCTCGCTTCCTTCAAGAAGCTGATGGGGAAGAATTACCAGGGCAACTTAGCAAGCACTAGGCCCTCCTTCAGAATTAAAGCTTAAAAAAGGCCTGAGGATAAGGTTCTGTGTGAAGGGCCTGAGTTTAAGCCACACCTCTCCAAAACCACAAAATACAAAGCAAGTAAATGAAAAGCAAGCAATTACAGTGTACATGTGTGCACATTGTTTATTACATTTATAAATATCTATGTCATATTGTCCGATTTTTTGTTTTGTACCATGAATAGAACCCAGGACTTTGCACTTTCTGGGCAGGTACTGTGAGGCTGAGCTGTATCCCTTACTTAATTGTACATTTTTTTTTGTTTTAGTACCAAGGATTGAAATCAGGACCTTGTACTGGCCAGGCAGGAGCTTATGCCACTGAGCTAAAGCCTCAGTCCTTAATTTTTGTTTTAACATTGGTATCATGTAGAAAATTTACCAATTTGTATTAAACATTAGCAAAAGTTTGTGAAATCAAAATATTAATAGGGGTGCCGGGAAGATGGCTCAGCAGAACAAACGCTTCCTTGGCAAGTGCAACAGCTTGAGTTCAATCCCTGGTTCCAACAAAAAAAAAAAAAATAGTAGGCCAGGCAAATGTGTGAAGAAGCAAGTTTTGATTAAAAGACAAGAAGGTACTGTGAGATAGCTCAGCAGGCCTAAAGCACCTGCTCAGGCAAGCTTATGTAGGCACAGGGGACCATGGTTCAATCTCTGGCACCAGCACTGCCCTCAGATGAGACTGAGCTGGCCAAAAGAAAGAAAGAAAGAAAGAAAAGGATAAGACTGTTCAGGAATAAATCAGGAATGGTACTGGAGAGAACTTTTTCCATTATGAAGAAGTAGGCTGATGGTAAAGTACCTTGAGTCTGAGGAAGGATAAATGGGAAGACTACAATAAAGGTGGTCTAATTCGGTTAAGGAACCAAGAATATAAAACATATCTAGAAGGAACTCCTACAAGTTGACGGATACCTCTCTGTTAAGAATCGTTAGTGTTATGGTTTGTGTGTAGTTGTCCCCCACACCCAAAAGCCTCGTGTACTCATGGGGCAGACTTCTAGAGTATGGGATTAACTCCTGATCCACTGAGAATGTGGCTGTGGGTGCCATACCCAGCCTGAGACACATGGCTTGAAGGTGACTTAAGGGAGACAGACCTGCTCTGTTGCCATTGTTGTTGTTACTCCTCCCTTTTGCTCTTGCTGTTTTGCTGCCCTCCACTGCCAGGATGGGCTGCCCTCTGCTGTGTGCCACTCTGCCTTGGAGCCAGCTGAGTATGGAGTGAAACCTCCAGTAACTGTGAACTGGGGAAACCTTTCCTTCCCTCATTTTGGATGTTGGGTATTTGTCCCAGCAATGAGAGAAGGGTAACTGAGACAATTAGGAATGTTTCCAGCGTCCGCTTGCAATTCTACTTAGAGATTCCTCAGTCGTTTGGTAATGAGTGAGGTAGGTCCTCAGAAATTATTTTATTAGTGTTACTGTAATCATCGGGAAGTCTGTAAAGCCACTGACTTCCAGTAAGTGTTACCTTACAAATGTCTATATTATAGCATAACTCTTGAGCTACTGGGAAGATTAATAAGCAAACTATGTTGCATATTTCCTCATACTAGGTAGTAACAAATTAAAATAATTGCAGTGCAAATTAACTCTCTATAATGGAAAATCCATGGAAAGGAGTTTCCACTGAATGCTGTCTGCCTGGCTTCAGGAAGTTAGTGCCAGATTGACTTCAGGAAATCAATCCCTGCACTCTGGAGAAACCAGTAAATTCCTTCCTAAAACATATTTGCTTTTGTTCATATAGTCTTATTATCTTTAAAAATATATGTGTCAAGGGAGGTGTGAAGGTATTGAGTTTATACAAAATATTATGCCACAGAGCAGCGAGCGGGTTAATAGAAACATCGCTAAAAGTTACAGCAGTACAAGATTTTCCCTTAGGCTATAAATAATACATTACTTTGGTGTTTAATCCAGTGCTGACAAGAAGAGAAATGAGTTGGCATCCATATGGAGAATATTAACTACATTTCCAGCTATTGTTGCACCTAAATATTTAAGATCTTATTTATAGACTGCAATAAAATGAAAAAAAGAAATTAATATATTGAATCTCAAACTATAAACAAAATCATGTTTAAAATAGACATTAAAATATTTCATCTCTGCAAAATCTGCCTTCTCTGATTAATAGATAAACAGATGAAGTATAACTTAATTATGGGGTGGGCAATAATAATTCACTGTTGGTGAATTTATCACTTTTCTGGTAATTGAGATTCTGCTCTAAATGTTGTTTAGGTGAGACTGCATGGCCTCATGCCAAAAGTCCCTGTCTAAAATTGTGCTGATACTCTCAGCCCTGCCACTAGCCCTATAATCAGACGTGAGATGTATTTTGCAAAACCTTACTTTAATTTATGTATCACAGGTAGGAGATTAATGGATCTTTGTCAATGGTACCATTCAAAATATTAGGCATATTTTGAAAAGAATGAGAATGTACATATTTTTATTTTAAATAGTACGTTTTTTAAATGTTTTTTGAGTTTTTCTTTTTTTCATGCAGGGTCTCACTATGCAGCTCGGACTCATAGCTATCCTGCTGTGTTCAGCCTCTACAGCGCTAGGATTACAGGTGTGTGCCACCACGCCCCATCTCTGTCTCTGTCTCCCCAGCTCAGCATGCCTCCCTGGAGGGGCGCAGCATGTGCTACCAAGGAGCAAACCTCGATCCCTGTGCTTGCTTAAGCAGACACTTTGTCCACTGAACTATCTTTCTGGCCCTAGTGAAATATTTTGATAGTAAATAATTTTGATTTTTTTTTCCTCTTTGCTTGTTTTCTATTGCCCACAGTTCTTTAGATAGCCAGAATTAGCTTATATAGCAATATTTATCTTTGTGTGCCTTCCTGGTGTCTTCTATATGCAAAATTAACACTTGATATTTATTATATGAGTAAATACAAGAATTAATGAATAAATTATTATGTAAAATTCTATCATATTATGCTGTCTAACTTCTGGGTAGAAAATGTCACTGTTCTCAGCAAAGTCTGTTGAAAATGTTAGTTTTCATCACGGAAATAATGGAATTCTTAAGCAAAAGATAATTACTCCTGCATATTATATTGTACTTTAATTCAATTCCATCTTTGTTTTGTATATAAATATCATGTCTTGTGCAGCATTGTGGTGTTGTAGGACTGAGGGATCTTAAAAGCTTGATGCAGATGCTTGTAGGAGCTCTGTCTTGGTTCTCTAAGTAGCAAATTTCTCCATTTTGGTCCTGTAGAAACTACAGTTCATTTGGATTCATGTAGGCCTGGTTTTAGACGCCAACCCTTCTCCTGCTAACTGTGAAGCTGATGCAAATCCTCCTCCATTCGTTCACTTAGGTTAGTGGTAACTCCTGCCTTACCCACTTCACAGGGCTGCAGTCATGGAATGGGCTATCATTCATAAAATTACTACCCAAGTGCAAACACACACAGTGAACAAACTAGCAATTAATGTCAGGTATTACATGAGTTGTAGTTTGAACTTTATAAACTGGCAATTAATTCATTAACTAACTAACTTATTTATTGGAGCTTTGGACTGAATCCAAGACCATGCATGCACTAAGAACACAGTCTACAAATGAACTATATCTCAACCCCTCTTTTAATGGATAATTTTATTTCAACGATTTTATGGTTTATTAATGTCCATTGTGAAACTGTACATGGTGCTGTGATCAATATTTGCTATTAAATTTATATTTATATAGTTTAATATATGATGACAAATATATTCTTGTCTTCAACAAAGATTAATGTAAACTACCTTAGGAGGAGTACATATAATTTAGATATTATTTGCCATGGAAAATAAAAATGAAGCAGATTTAAGTAAAAAAGTAATATTTTTACATTCAACTCATTCTCTCAAAATTGTTAAAGATTTGTGATGCACAGTGAAAGGACAATGAGTATCTTTAGTTGCTTTTGATGTATACTTTACCTATGTGATAAGAAAAATTGAATAGTTTAGCAATTACTGCTCTACTCAAAGTAAATCACTCTACTCCCAAATTCAAGAGATCAAAAGATAAAATTCAGCATTTTCTGCATCAAGTTTATTTTTTAATTTTTTTATGT
>NW_004524719.1:1311972-1342120 GCF_000260255.1 Octodon degus | reverse complement strand
TTTTCTATACCGAGTCTACACAGTCTCACTACATAGGTCGGGCTTGTAGTGATTCTTCTGTTTACAGGCTCCCAGTGCTGGGATTATAAGTGCCTGCCTCCAAGCCCTGTCTCAATCGCCTCTCAGTGCGCCCCAGGGGCGGGGCCTGCACAGCACACCAGACCCCTGCACTCTACATAAGCAGGAATGTTAGTCTGCTGAGCTATCAGGCTGACCCAACATAAAGTTTATATACAAACAACATTATTATAAAATAATTTTCAAATGGCAAGGCTATTTAATATTTTTTAAAATTTTTCTTCACTAAAAATAAAAGACTTAGAAATTTAGCTAAATTGCTAAAGCAAATTGAGATATGAAAAAAAAATATTTGTTTCCAGTTCTTCTTCTTTTTAATTTTTTATTAATTTTATTGAGAAAAAAATTGCAATGTGACAGCTTCAAAACAGGTTATTGGGAGAGTTACAACAATTAATATATTGCATATTGTTGTCTTTCTAGTCATTCATAGCACAAGATGCAGACATAATATCCTGTCCAAACACTATTACTACAGATCTTTCTTCTTATTGAAGTAAGAGATATACCCATCCTAACTATTTTGTAAATACAGATACAAAATTGTCCTTCATTTATATCACCTTTTTTTGTTTAGTTTTGTCACAAATGGTTATTCCATTGACATCCACATATTGCAGGTGCATAAATTCAGCAAAATATTCCGGTGTAGTCCACAATAGTAGTGGGTTATCCACAGGACTGGCAATGTCCAAATCGGATGACTCGAGTCTTCCACAGCTCAGCATATTAACATGGCTTCACTTTTCATACATCATTTCTGCACTTTTCTGCTGGATGGTTAAGAACAACATAAAGCAAGACCTATATAATGGTGAATATAACTTTTTTGTCTGACACAGTCAGTAAAGTCCCCTCAGGACTTATCTCGAAATACTATATGGCACTTTGTAGATAGGGTGTATTACATTTATAGATTTGCATGTATTGAACCATCCTTGCATCTCTGGAATGAATCTTACCTGGTCACGTTGTATGATATTCTTGATGATTTGTAATATTCTATTTGGTAGGACTTTAGTGAGGATTTTTCCAACTATGTTCATGAGGGAGATTGGCCTGCAGCTCTTTTTTTAGTTGTATCTTTTCCTGGTTTTGGAATCAGTGTAACACTTGCCTTGAGAAAAGATTTTGGGAGGACTGCTTGAAGAGTTTGAGGAGCATTAGGATTATATCATCTATAAATTTCTAGTACAATTCATCTGTGAATCCTTCAGGACTTGGAATTTCCTTTGTCGGTAGGTTTTTATTACATTTCATATCTCATTGGCAGTTAATGGGTTATTGAGAGTTGTTATATTTTCTTGATTCAGTTTTGGTAATTTGTACCTTTCTAGGAATCTGTCCATTTTTTCTGTGTCTTCTATTCTGTGAGAATAAAGATTCTCAAAGTAGCTATTGATAATCTGAATTTCCACTGAGTCTTGGTGATAACACCCTTTTCATTCCTTATTGCTTGTATTTGAATTTTTTCTTTCCTCCTTTTGATGAAGTTAGCTAGGGGCTTATCAATTTTATTTATTCTTTCAAATAACCAGCTTTTTGATTCGTTAATTATTTGAACTGTTTTCTTCTTCTCAATTGAATTAATTTCTGCTCTAACCTTTATGATTTCTTCCCGTCTTTGGGCTCTGGGTTTGGTTTGCTCTTCCTTTTCTAGATGCTGCAGGTGCAACATTAGTGTTTATTTGTTCCCGTTCTGTTTTCCTAATGTATGAGTTCACAGCTATGAATTTCCCTCTGAGAACTGCTTTCATTGTATCCCATAAATTATGATAAGTCCTGCTTGAATTTTCATTGTATTGTAGATATTGTTGAATTTCTTGTTTAATTTCATCTGTGACCCATTGGTTTGCTGAGTAGGGTGTCATTTAATTTCCATGTATTTAGGTTTTTTTCTGGTTTCTTTTGTCATTTATTTCCAGTTCCATTGCCTTGTGGTCAGATAATATGCATGGGATGACTTCTGTTTTCTTGCCTATCCATAAGCATGACCCAAGGACCAGTATGCGGTCTATTTTAGAAAATGACCTATGTGCAGTTGAAAAAAAAAAGATGTATATTGAGCTGTTGTTGGGTGGAACACTCTGTATATGTGCACTAAATCCATTTGTTCAAAGCTCTGATTCAGTTCTGCTACTTTTTTGCTAATTTTTTGTCTGGTTGACCTATTTTTTTTGGGATAAGGGGGTGTTAAGTTCTCCTGATAAAACTGTGGTATTGGATATTAGAATTTTCATGTCCATTAAGATTTGTCTCATTTAGTTGGGTGCTCCTGTGTTTAGTGTGTATACATTTATGTGTGTTACATCTTCCTCTTGAATTTTTCCCCTAGCCAGTATATAGTGGCCTTCTTTGTTTCATTTGATCATTCTTGGTTTGAAGTTGAGACTGTCTGTGGACAGGATTGCTACCCCTGCTGTTTTCTGAGGTGCTGGGACATGTAGTATTCTTTTTATTCCTTTTACTTTCAGCCTATGAGTTTCTTAAAGTGTGTTTCTTGTATACAGCATATTGTTGAATTTTGTTTTCTAATCCACTGTGCCAGTCTATTTCTTTTAATAGGTAATTGAGTCCATTTACATTGATAGTTATAGTTGAGATGTATTGAGTTACAATTGACATGTTATTTGCCTGCTGTTGTTTACTCCTTTTTGTCCTGTGTTTAATTTTTTGCCCTATTTAGTGGGTTCCTTCTGTTCTCATTCTTGGAGTTCTGATCATTTTGTTCTCTCTCTAGAACATTTTTGGTAATCTGTGTAGTGTTGTCATCAGATGCTATGAGTTCAGAGATTTCTGTTTTTATTTCAGAAATTAATTCTACTCTGAGTTCCTCTATATCTTTTGGTGCTGCTTATTTACTTTCAATGCTATTAATTCATACATTTCAGCTGAGCTAGTGTCCTTTGCACTTGTTCTGGGTGAGCATTGAGTTTCCTCCATATGTTTCTGCATTTGATTCTTTACTGCAGGTGCTATTAATTCAGGGATTTCTTTTTTATTTCCAATCTAAGTACCTCTATATCGTTCTGCAGTTGTTCCTTTATTTCAGAAGCTCTTCATTCATTAGTTTCAGCTGTGTGATTTCCAATTTGCTCTGTGCTAGTGTCCTCTGTACTTGTCATGGGTGGGATTGTGGTCTGAGATTGCATTTTGCTCCTTCTTGTTGTCATTTTGTATAGCACTGTCTTCTGACCTTTGTTGTAGAATTTGGTGCGGTTATAATCTTAGCATCTACTGAAATTCAGGTGCAGATCTACAAAACTTGAATTTATCCAGTTGTGCCTGACTTGTGTCTGGCTGCTGTACTCAGCTCCTTCCTACTGCAGCCCTTGGGAGTGAATCTGTTGTGCCTCTCTGGCAAGATGTTCTGCTCCTGGACTAGCTGGGTGGTTCTGTCCCCTACTCTCTCTGCAGGAACTGTAGCTGCATAGTTTCACCCCAGGCCTATATGCTAGGCCTGAGCTGCAGGGGACAAGGGGGAATAGGGGAGAGGGGAAGCTGTCCCACACACTCACCAGGCCTGAGCTAGGGCTGGATTTTGGGTTCTGAGAACACGGCAGAAGTACTCACTTGGCGGGCATTCAGGGGGCCTGCGGAGTGATGAGGGGGTGTCCCAAGGGCATGGAAGAGGCTGTCACACTGCACCTGATGTTTGGACCAGACAGTTCTCACAGGCACAGGGTAGCCAGAAGCTCCCCCACACAGTCACTGGGCCTGGGCCAGGGCTGGATCTCTGACTTTTTTTTATAGAGTTTTGGTGCATTTGTAACCTTAGCACCAACTAAAATTCAGGTACTGATATCCCAAGTTCTAGTTCATCCAGTTGTGCCTGGCTTGGGTCTGGCTAGTGTCCTCAGCTCCTTCCTGCTGCTGCCCTTAGAGGTGAGCCTGCTGTGCCCCTCTGGCAAGATGTTCAAATGCTGGAGTAGGTGCATGGTTGTGACCCTAGTCTCACTGCAGGATCATCAGTTGCAGACTTTCACCCCAGGCCTATATGCTGGGCCTTGGCTGGGTCTGGAGGGGTATGGGGGGGGGAAGGAGATCACAGAAGCTCTTCCACACACTTTCTGGGCCTGGGCTTTGGTGGGTCTGGAGGATTCTCAAGAGCACGGTGGAAGTTCTCACTCACAGGGCAGGCTCAGGTTGGCTCTGGAGGGGTGGGGGAGGTCCAGAGAATGGCGTAAAGTTCTCTGGTACATGGTGGGCCTGAGCTTGGTCCAGTGAGCCCAGGACAGCTCAGAAGCTCTCCCACACACTTGCAGGGCCTGGGCTTGTGTCTGTTTCCAGTTCTTAGTTTACTTACCATATCAAATTTCCTGACAAATTTGTTTAACTGTCAGACTTGCAACCTAAGCAGGTTAGCCCAGAATGAACACTTGTAAGACTTCAACAATCATTTCCAATTATATCTTTTTCATGATGCAATATGTCACAGTGTTTTAGTAACAGTTCCTGGTCAGGAAATTACTATATTAAAAATGAATTCACTTACTGTTATTTATATTATATGCGAAAAAAGGCCAAGGCTACTACCAGGACAGTTATTGTGGCTGGAAATCGCTCCTGAGGCCTTTACTGTGTCCTCTAAGAATTCATCTTCCTCATTATCCTCACCTTGCTAAGCAGTTTCTCTGGAGAGTTCTGCAAGTGTCCTTAAGCCCACAAAACCTACACCTTTCTAGGCTGGGGAGATAGCTCAGCAGTCTAAACACCTGCCTGTAAAGCACAATGACTCGGGTTCAATCCTGAATACATTCTGTGCGGGGAGACCCTGTACCAAAAAATAAATAAAAAGGTTAAATCTACACCCTTCTGCTCTTATTTCTGAAGAATGATTCTCAAATGTGATGGAAAATGTAGCCATATAAAATAGGAAGGAACTTTCTGCAATCTTTCAGACCCTGTTTTTGCTTCTCCTAAGGAATATAACACATTTATCTCCAAGAAACTTCCCTGAAATCCTGAGCTTTGGCCTCTTCTCCTCTACAAGTAGGCTGTCCTTGAGGATGTCACTACAGTGTCCATGATGCCTGAGGTGCAGGGACTCGGGTGGGTTACCTCTGGGCTCCTTCACAGTGATGACACTGGAGCAGGAATAGTGAATCCTCTGTCACTTTGGAACAGCTTTCCTGAGCTTTAGATGAGCAGCTCCTTGATCTCTTAGCACCATCTGGAGCTAACGAAATTAGTTTAAATAACTTGTGTGCAGATGTCTTCAGTCTCACTGGATTCAACTAAAAAGACCACCAGTGCCAGGCAACAAGAGTAGTAGCTCAGGTGGAGTGGCTCAGTGTATGGACTCCTTTCCTGGTGGTTGGCATAGCAATGATCCTCACTAGTTTCATAAAGTGGGAGATGCCTTTTGGGGCTGGAAAGTAGTGAAACCTCTTCACATCTCCCCTCCCGAAATTTGTATCAGATGCTGAAACTGATGTGGTCCACTTTCATGAAGTAAGTATGCGGATATTTACTATTTCCATAGTAAGGCTGCCAAAAAAGGCTAGAGCAGCCCCCCATGCAGTCAAAATAGCTTGAGAAAACAAGGCGCAGTGACAGGCAGAAGACTTTGAGTTGAACTATGTCTCTCTCTCTCTCTCTCTCTCTCTCTCTCTCTCTCTCTCTCTGTCTCTGTCTCTGTCTCTCTGTATATCTCTCTCTCTGTCACTCTGTCACTCTCTGTCTCTCTCTTTCTCTGTCTGTCTGTCTCTCCCTCTCTCACTCTCTCTCTCTGTCTCTCTGTATGTATCTCTTTCTTTCTCTATGTCTCTCTGTCACTCTCTGTCTGTCTGTCTGTCTCTCTCTCTCTCTCTCTCTCTCTGTCTCTCTTTGTTTCTCTCTCTCTCTCTCTCTCTCTCTCTCTCTCTCTCTCTCTCTCTCTCCAATCAACATGTTTGTCTGGATATGGAGCAGATGGGGAAAAGGAGTGAAGTCTTAAAAACTGTAAATAGTCAAACAGGGATAACAGAGTCACATCTACTAAAATTAACATTTGATGTTTGATTGATGACCAAAATATGTTATGTTTAATTTACTTGAATTTCAGCTTGTTAAAATGTATCATTATGGGACTGTTAAAAATGTGTGCCTAGAGGCTAATAAAACTAAAAATTCTGTAGAGTTCCCTATTTAAGAGACTAGTATAGTATATTTGGAGAAGTTAAATGATTGAATTGGGAATTATCCTTAACACCTAGAATTACAACAGCTAATGGTAGTATCATCATGAAAACTTAGACAGTGGCCTTAGTATATGGAAAGCCTTGATATATATATATATATATATATATATATATATATATATATATATTTGCTGCAAGGTCTCACTATGCAGCTTGGACTCATGGTGATCCTGCTGCTTTCAACCCTCCCAGTGCTGGGATTACAGGTATGCGCCACTAGGGACTCTTTCCCTGGCTCAGCCAACCCTGGGGGCAGGGCTGACAAGGCATGTGGTAACGGGAATCACATGGTGTTCCCTGCACTTACCTAAGCAGATGTTTTAGTCTGCTGAGCTACCTCACCAGCCCCTAAATTCATATTCTGAATATGGGTAAGACAAGAGATTTCTGAAGGAAGGTGTTGGGTTAAGTAATATTCCCATGGGATAACCACATAGCCTGATCAACAGAAACAGTTTAATTCTGTGTACATTTTCAAATGGATTCAATTTGTTAGGAAATCTAGTGTGACGATGCCTGCGTGAAGGTTTGGAAATTGTGCTGGGCGTTGGTTCTCACCACTGGTCTCCACATCTTATTGAAGGGAATGGTGAGCAAAGGAAAGCTGGACGCACTGCACGATGTTGTGACTCTGCTCGCCGCTGGGTGCAAGCATGAGGCTGCTGTCCTCTTCCTGGGCCCCGAAGGGATATATGGGTAGCCTCATGGTTGGAAAAGGGTGTGGCCTTTCCCATAATTAATGACAGAAATGCTCAGCCCTCCTGAAAGTAGTGTATGCCAGAGGGCCCTCCTTCAGCTCTCACAGAGCTATAGTTTAAATTTTTGCCTTCATGGCTGCTCCAGATTGTGCAGTGTTAATTTCTTAAACTCAAAGTTTATTATGCAGTTAAGACTTGAAGTTCAGGGTCTGGGTTCTTCTGACCCAGGAGACTGTAGTAGGAGCACAGCTCACACTGTAACGTGTGAGACTGGGAAAAGGAGAATTTTTTTGTTAATTGCAGTTTTCTCCCCCGCCCCAACCTCTTGAACAATTACAGCCATCATAAGTGGACAAGAAGCTCCTGAAGGCATAAAAGGAGGAGTGTTGGGCAATGAAACAGTTGGGGGGCAGATGTCTCAGCCACTTTGCACTCATTGCTGGGACAAAATACCCGGCACTCAAAATGAAGGAAGGAGAGGATCATTTAGCTCACAGTTTATGGCAGTGTCAATCTATTCTCTGCTGGCTCCTAAGCAGAGTGACAAATGGCAGAGAGCAACAGTTCCTGGCAGCAGAAAGCAGAGAAGAGCGAAGGGAAGGTCAGCATCTGAGGCTTCTAGCCAGTTTGTCTACCTTCCACACCAACTGCGAAGACCGGAGCTCCTCCAGGAAGGTGGTGGTGGTTGCTGAGAAGATCCAAGCTCCTCTGGAGTGGTGCAGCTGAATGGACCAAGCTCCTCCAAACAGTTGTGCTGCAAAGCCTTTCTCAACCCCTTGTGCACCCTATAAGTGCTGAGTCGCTCTGGGGAAGGCCCTCCATGCCCTAGGGAGTGGAGCCTCTGAGCCCATTCAGCTAAGCTTCGGACCCATCAGGTTGACAAGTGTTTCAGCTACCACATCAGACTCATGGACTAATGGCAGAACCAGTAGGATGACGTCTGGGTGCATCGCAAAACCTTTTGTGTAGTGTCACTAGTCGAGGTGGAGTGATTTCCAAGTAGCGGCCTGTGTGACCTTAAGTAAAAATTTAAAGACAATTACCCTTAAGAATACAAAAGTGGGGCTGGGGATATAGCTCAGCTGCTTAAGTGCCTGCATGGCAAGTGCAAGGTCCTGCGTTTGATCCTGGTACAGGAAAAAGAATAATGCAAAAGAATACAGAAAGTGTTGTATGCACTTTCATGTTCCAGGTACTGAGTTAGTGAGTATTTGTTTCTTTCCACTTGACAGGGAGTAAACTGATTAAGAAAAGCTGTCTGAGGGAATTTTAATTTTCCTATTTTGTGTCTTAAATAAGACCTCATTGATGCATGATACGCACTTCTTTCGTTCTTTTTTTCTTTCTTTCTTTCTTTCTTTCTTTCTTTCTTTCTTTCTTTCTTTCTTTTTTTTATGGTACCTGGAATCAAACCCAGGACCGTGCACTTGCCAGGCAAGCACATACTCCACTGAGCTATCTCCCTGGCCCACCACATGCATTTTTGGAGTAGGGTTTTTTATATATATTTTTGGTTTGGGCACCAATAGTTATTTGCTCAGTAATATGCAGTGTGATTCTCTCTGCACGTGTGAGTTCAGCTTCTCTTGCAGCAGGTGGCCAATACTCATATACCTTAGAGCAATGCAGAGCAGTTTTCAAAATAAAAATAGGAAATTTGAATAACAATTTTTATATTCTCATTTACTATGTGTCCTTGCTTTATCTTATGGATTCTAACCTGTAAATGTTTATTTTTCTTTGTCTACTTCTCCATGTACCTTTCCCACTTCACCAGGTGGTCCTATTAGTATTATCTGTAAGAGCTATACCGATGCGAGCAAGCAGCACTAAAACCAACATGACTAAATTGTATAGAAAATGAATTGAAAATTAAGGGTTATAAACTACCTTTCCCTAAGTATGCAAGGAAACCCACTATAAGGAAATACACCAAGTGGGTTCCTGAGAGAAGGAGCCAAGAGCGTTATTAATGGATTCGGTCAATTAATGAATTCCAAAGATGACTCCCTGGATGGTGCCAAATAAGTGGAGGAGCCCCGAGCTGGCTGTTCACACAAGCCACTGCTCTAGGCCACAAAAACTGTTCTTTCTAGTCTGTTGAGGACCTACCTGGCTTAGGAGCTCACCAAACAATGTTTAATCAGCACTCGGCACCACCTAGTAGGTTGCTCAAGCCCGTGGCTGGCGGCTTCAGCAGACTATCATTATTCAGTTGGTTCACTGCTGAGCAACGGCTGCTCTTGATGGAAGTTCATGCTTCTGTCAGTCTCAGTAATGACGCCACTCTCTTTGCAAGCCACCATTCACTCTGCCTGTGCAAATACCTAACTGCTCTCTGTGCTCCCTCCCTGTATTTTTACTACAATGAGATCTAAGTTAGACCATGTAACCTATTTGTCTAAAACTCAAAGTGAGGGCTAGGGAGACAGAGCAGCTATCTAAGTGGCTGTCTGGCAAGTGCACGGACACAGGTTCAATGCCCAGTGCCGCATGCTGTGCAGGTCCCAGGACGGGGCGCACCATGCTGGCCACCGAAAGAGAGCGTGGTGGTGCACACTTGTAATTCTAGAGCTGGGGAGGCGGAGACAGGAGGATCACTATAGGTCTGAGCTGCGTAGTGATAACCTGTACCAAATAAATAAATAAAGATTCTTTAATTAAAAATAAAAACTCAGAGTAAAAGCTGTATATCTTAGATGGCTCATGCCGTATGCTCTGTCCTATCTCCCCTCGCATCTGTATTACTTCTACTAGCATCTTCCATTTACTTTTCCTCGATTGCCGTGCAGCCTTGTTCGCTCCTGAGATACTGCCTCGAGGCCCACAGACCAGCTCTTCCTGCACAGGGACTCAGCTCTGTGTCTGCAGGGCTCACTCATGGACCTCTTTTAAATCCTCCACTTGGGAATCATCCTCTCCCTACCAAAAGTTACGTTCATACTCTCTATCTATACTATCCCCAATTTCTATCTTATGAAATTTAATAGTAGTTATTACCTCCTAACAATATCTAATTTACTTATTCAATGACTTTTTATGTATTATACATTCCCTGTTTCTTTATGAAGGAACTTAAAAAAATATTTTAAAGGTCCAGGGAGATAGCTCAGTAGAATTAGCACTTGCCTGGCAAGTGCAGGGTCCTGAGTTTAATCCCCAGTAAAAAAAAAAAAAAAAAAAAAAAGCTCACATGTATTTAAGTTGGCAAAATTTCTATACAGCTTTTAATTTTCCTGTCGAAACTTTGAAAAAATGTGTATTCTGGATATTAATGATAAGAAGTAGGATATGATTTTTAAATAATACATCTCTATTCTTTTCAAATTTGGCAAATATAATTTTTTGGCTTGATATAAATATATTTTTGAACTAAATACTCTATGGTCACCTGAAAGGATATAATGACTCTTGCATATTACAGAATTTTGTTTTAGAAGAAATCTGAATAAATCAGTGCTGTTTCTCGGCCCAGTGGCCTCGGTCTGCCTAAACCAAGAATGAAGATCACTAGGCAGAAATGCTCCAGAAAGCATCTTGGCTACTTTCGCAGCAATTGTGGTGTAGGCGAGCCATACCCAATTCTGTTGGCGGGCACTGTCTGTCAAGCGGCGCTACCACGCCGCATCCAGCTGCGGGAGCAGGTACCCTGTGGCCTGAAGGGGGAAACACAGCTGTGCACACCCAGATGTGTGTTAAAAGAAGTTAGAAACATTGGGAAAGAACTTATATGGGTGCAGCTAATTGCATACAAATGTCAGGTTCGAAAATGTTCCCATTTTAGGAATGCAGTGAGTGGATCCAACTGACCGCTTTCCATGGTTGAAGAGGGAAACCCTCACCATTATATTGTGGCATCACAGGACCAGAATTTATCCGTGAAAGTAAAGCCTGGAGTTCCTCTCATGTTTGTTATTTAGAATACTATAGTCTTGGACAAACCCTCTCCCCAAACAGTTGCCTTTGTTAAAGCCATAGAGTCAGGTCAGTTCATCCCAGTGCATGAGAAAGAAAGCATAGAACAACTCAAAGAAGAACAGAGCTTAACTAAAAATCCTGAGCAGAGAAGATTAAAATAATGCAAGAAAATAAATGGTCCCAGGTCTTCTCAGTTGTTTGAAGAAAAAGAAAAAGAAAAAAGACACAAAATCACCTACCTGTGAAGAGAAAAAGAAAAAGAGGAAGGATCCAGAACAGATCCATCTCTGCAGCTCTAAGAAGCAGAACCCCCAGGGGTAGAGAGTGCTTCGGATACTTCCAGTGCATTCAACCACAGGAAGTGGATTTGTTACCAAAGCTGTAGATTATTTATGACAAAAGTTTATGACTAAACTTAGGTTTGCAAATGAATGTTGACCTTTATACCTTTGTGTAAAATAAAAAAAATTGGGTTTTGGAATAAATAAATACAAATTTTACCTTTTCTTCAGCAAAATTTAAAAAAAAATTAAGTGGGTTTGTAAGAAGTCAGTGACACATTTTAATTAAAACATTTATTACTTACTTATTTAATACATTTTATTTTTTTATCTTTTCTATTTGTAATAATAGGATATTTTAATTAAATGGCTAAAACTAAAATCCAGGGTAAATTAGAGTAATAACAGCTGTTATTGATGTTAATTATAAAGATGAAGTTGTTAATAGTAACAAAAGGTCAATTTTAATAAAGATTTAAGACATAGCTGCTCTGAATTATGGAAATACAAATAACAGGCATAAAACATTCATTACTGAAAACCATATGAAAGATAGCAATGTTTTCCCACTATGTTCTTATTGTACAGATTTTTTAAATGTATTTAGGACAGGGTCTACAGGATCTACAGGGTCTCACTACACAGATCAGACTCGGAGTAATTCTCCTGTTTTCAGCCTCCCAAGCACTGAGATAACAGGTGTGTGCTACCACACCCAGTCGCAGTCACAATCTCAGTGCACCTCAGGGTGGGGCTGGCACGGCACACAAGGGGATCAACCCCTGGTGCCTGTGCTGGCCTAAGCAGGAACTTTAGTCCACAGATCAATCTGCTGGCCCTTATTGTGTAGATTTATTTGATGAATAGAATTTGAGGTTTTTACAATCTTACATGAATGTAAGAAAGCTTTTTTTCATTAACACATAGTTTGCCCTGTACACCAACTAGTATATAAGAAAATTCATAGCAAGATAAAAATATACATAATAATAAGCTAGCATAAAATCAATAGAATACACACATTCCGACGTGATTTTTCACTGTTATAACACTATTATTATAGTGCTAATGTACAGCGCTGCATATTATTATGACATTCTTCACTATTATAAAAGTTATTTACTTTAAAGAGTATCAACACATATGGATGATATGACATCACATTATGTACCTATCTGATAAGTGAATAGATAAGAAGTAACAAGTTTCGGGTCCTAAAGTTAAATTATCACAATGCATGGCATACTGCCCTACTACGCCACCACTGAAACTATTTGGTCAGCATAATCATATTTGCCTTAGAATTAAGCCCTACCCTAATTAAATTCATAAGTATTACCTTTGTATAGAGCTGGTAACATATTCTCCCTTCCTCCTTGGTGTAAAATGGTCTGTGCTTTACTTTTGCATTGCTGGTGTTCCCACTAGAGTGTCATAGAAATAAATATCATTCCCCCAGTTTGTAGATGAATAAATTTCTTGCACTGTAAGTCTTGATTCAGTCAACTGAATGAGATACATATTGTAAAATCAAGACAAGTACTAAAACTTTGGAACTGAGACAATGGATTTCATTACTAAGTACAAATTAGAAAAGTATTTATATTGCTATTACTATAAAAAATTTTACTGGGTATTCATCCTTTCACTGAACACTTTATGTATAATATTTCGTAACATATGAACAAAATTTGACTCATGTTTTTGCTGAAATTTATGATTTTCAAATAACATAGTCCTTCTAATTCTATAGGACACAAAATTGCCAAGTAATTCAGTTTTTAGGAAAATATTGTTATGCATTTCCATTTCCAATTGCAATGGAAATGAGCATTAACTGTAATCAGAATGAATTAATTAGACAATCAATAAATAAGTGAATTATACTTTCTAAGAAGTTTTAGTCCTGAATTTAACTTACGAAGCAAAGTGTCGGGTAACACAGATTGTTGCTATGCTACTCATTAGAAACAGAAGCTTTGGCGCTGGATAGCCATGGCGAATGGAGCAAAAGTGAGCAAAGCAGTAAAATCACTCTCAGTATATTTTATCTATGCATAATATACCCAGGGCTAAGGGCCACTGAACCAGCCAGCTTCTGAATCAGATCTCCTGTTTCTTTGCAAAACAGCTCTGCTGATTTGAAATCTCACAGGAACCCTCACTGAAGAAAGCAGTGAGTGGCATCATGCACGTGTCCTCATAACACAGTGTATTTGGACATTTTCCTCTCAAATCCTGCTGTGAAATTTCAGGATGACATTTTCAACAATTAGGAAGGAAGGAAAAGGGGAAAAACAATACAAGATAGTTACACTACTAGCTTCTCTTAATTCATTGAAAAGCAAGGTTTGTACTAATATCATTTGGAGACTTTTTAAACTCATATTTTATAGTCTAAGTAACTACTGTGAAGATAACACTATCCAAAGCATTAACTAGTATTATTCTATTATTTCCTTAGGCAAATTTCTATTTTTCTATTAAATTGAAAATATTTTGAGAAGCAAAATCAAGATTTAAGAGAAGAACAAGGTGATCTTTTGACTTTTAAGCATGTGTCACTTGACTATTCCTGTATTTCTAACATTTCTAAGTGCTGGGAGACTAAGTCAATCTGTGATTTGAAAAAATGGGGAAATGAAGGATTAGTTCACAAATGACAGAATCTGAAGGTAGACTACACTGAAGACAAAAAAGGTAATCAGGGCTGATATTCCGTGTGACTGTCCCCTTTTAGGCCTCCACAAATAGAAGAAGACTCTGAATCTATTAAGTTATCATGAAGCAAAGTTTGAAGTAACAGGTAGATTGGAATATTTGTTTTGATAGCAATGCTGTTGTTGAGGATGAAGGATAAAGAAAATTAGAATATGCTCTTGGTTGACTAAAAAGTTCTAAAAATCTGTCTAGATAATAATTGTTTATTTAGTTACAGAAGAACATACATTGCTTCTCTTTTGGCTAAGATCAAGTGCAGAAGAACATACAGACAAGTATTTCTTGTGGCACTGCCGTATTCAATCAATTTCACCAAATTGAGAAAAAGTTCAGATGGATACCAATAGTCTCTATCTATTGTTATGGGATACTGGCAAAGTTTTAGCTCACTATATATGGTTTTGTTTGGTTGAAGTATGCCATAGTTCCTTTAGAAGGGAAGGTATAACTAAGAAGATAAATAATACAGACCTCAGTCAGAACGAATGGCATTAATGGTGTGTGCCTGTTTATTACATAGAATGCAAATACAATGGAAAGCTTGCTGTATTGATTCTTTTAGTATCCTTGGTCTAACTTTTTTCTTAAAGGAAGTTAAAATGGTTACTTATTTGGGTGACAGTGTTATTTCAATGTATCGTTAACTATGATACCATCATGTTAAGTAGAAAATTCCAGAAATAATCTGTGTAAGTTTTAAATTATGTACTGTTCTGTGTAGCATAACGAACCTTTTCTCTACCTTGCACTACCCTGCCCTGAGCTGTGAAACATGCCTTGTGCTTTGTGTCTACATTGGATGTAATAATAGCTACTGGATAATTGTCAGTCACTTGTTAGTCTAGCTGCACATAGGACTGACTACTTCCGCATGACAATGCTTGTTTTTCTAAAATAAAATGGCCCCAAACTGAAAGAGCAATGGTGTTACTGAATTCGCTATGTAGAAGAGAAGCCATAATTCCTTTTAAATGAAGAGTTAAATGTCGTTTGAGGTGCACACTGGTATTACTTTCATGTAACATAAACACTAATCGGTCATCAGAATTACTCTTTTTTATAATGAGCAATTATTATGACTCCTGTGACTAATTATGAGTTAAAATTTATTCTTTTTATGTGTACAGGAAAAGCACAGTAGACAGAAGGTTGGTACCACACAGTGTCAGGTGTCTTTTTGGGGTCTGCGAACTTGTTCTTTATGGCTAAGGGGGACCAACTTGCTGAGGAGGTTGTACTGCAGCTGTCGCATGTGAATATTTCAGCCCCCAGGCCGGGTACAGCTCTACATTCCTTCCTTCTAACGAGGATGCAAAGGCAGCAGCGAGACCAGGTGGAACACTGGACACAGGCTGTAAGGGACTGTACGCGGCCGAGTTACCGGGCTATGGAAGGGCAATAAAACGGCACTTTCTTCCAGAAGTGTGTTGGCTGGATGTGTGTCTTGTTCTGAATAGATTTTACACTGACGCCTCTTCACAAAAAGCCAGACCTTGAAAGAAGGCGCTATCATCCAAAGAAGCTTGACTTCCTCCAAGAAAAAGACAGAGCAAAGCTGCTAAATGAAAAGACCCCGCAGGCTTTCCGCTGCCCTGCGCTCTGTGTGATGAGCAGCTGCACACGCTGTAGCCACATTCTTGCTCACTCAGGCCTATGTTACCTCTTTGCTTAGTCATGCTCTCCTTTCTAAAAGAATATCATCCTTGAAAAAATAGTGCTCACTTTACACATAAAGGGCTTCCATGCTATTCTACTGAAAAAAAATTAATTATATGAACATACAGGTGTTGCGTTTTGCTTTATTCCTGCACTGTTATCTTACCACATTTTAGGTTGACAAACAGCAACTTCTCCTCCTCAGTGATTACCTAGAATGAGGCCATGTAAACCCAGCACCCTGCAAGGCGTCACTCTTCTTTTGAATAATATCTAAATTTTGACAGACTTGCTACAGTTGCAAAGGCTCTGCTGATTACATGTGTAGATATGTCGTCCATAATGATGAAGGGTGCATCTAATCCTGTGCCTAATGTCTTCCCAGGATTGTATCTAAAAGGATTTTTAGAATTTATTTATTTATTTATTTTTTGGTGGAACCGAGGATTGAACTCAGGCCATTGCACTTATTCCACTGAGCTATCTCTCCAGCCCCTTCAATTCAAATTTTAAGTACTAATAAAAGTTTCTAATAGTTAAGAGGTTTAACAATAGTTTCTTGAGGCCAGAATGATAGCTCAGTGACCTAAAGCGCCTGTGTAGGAAAGCTTAGGCAAGCACCAGGACTGCAGTTCGATCCCTGGCACCCCCAGGGCAGGCTGAGCTGGCCACAAAAAAAGGAAAAACAATAATTTCTTTCGTAAATATTTTATGTCTTCTCTGAAAATTCACCTTTACGTTTTGCCCCCACCGCAATCATATTCATAAGCTTCTGTTTACCAGGCAAGCACCGGAGTGCTGAGGTATGTCCCCGGCTTCCACTGTGTTTTAATCTGTTTAATTTGCCAGAAACTTTAAGTTTTAAACATTTACTTTATTCTGAAAGGAAAATCTAGAATTAAGGAGTTGCCTCACTGATTTCACTACTCAAGGCAACACCAAGTATAAACTAAGATGAAAATCTGCATCATTGCTTAAATCTCTCATTTTATTCTGGTACATACAGTAGTGCACCAAATGTGTTAAAAGTGTGCAATGATCAAAGGAAAATTCAGCAAAGGACAGGCCAACAAATTCTGTGTGAGGTCAAAGCCATGGATGATACTCTATGAACAACCAAAATATATTGCCACATGTGGTGGCACATCCCTGTAATCCCAGCTCTCGGGAGGCTGAGGCAGGAGGACCATTGTAAGTGTGAGCCTGGGCTACAAAGGGAGAAATTGTTTCCATTAATGTTTTTAAATCTATATATTTTCCAATTAACAAAAGGGGAAGAAGTGAACACCTCATACCGACATAAGCAGATGCAGTGCTTTCTCCTTGTGTCACACACGTGTTGAGCATGCTTTCCCAGTTCATGAAATGTATCTGTTCAGTTCATCATGTATCTGTGAAGTCAAATATCATTCTTATTTTTTGTCCAGCATCCCATTTCCAAGAATTTTCTCTAAGTCTGCCTTAACTGGATAAAATGTCCTCAGCCTCAAATGTCTACAACATACTTTACAGCATTAGATTGACTTATTTGAAATTGCAAAAAATTATTTTTTTCATCATTTTCCCATATCAATCATATCCATTCCATCTCTCTCTCTGTCTCTCTCTCTCTCGACAGACAGACAGACAGACAGAGAGATAGAGAGACAGACAGAGAGAGAGACAGAGATGGAGGGAGGGAAGAAAAGAAAGAGAGAGAGAGAGAGAGAGAGAGAGAGAGAGAGAGAGAGAGAGAGAGAGAGAAAATTAGGTTAGATTAGGTCAAAAGCTAAGTTTTAGAATAAAAAATATTTTCCCTGTTCTCTGTTATGTAGTGTCACTGTCCAAATGGGTCTCTTAGGTGTTTGGATATGGAGGACCGTAAATGAAATCCTTAGTATATTACTGTTCTTATAGAAGAATTAAGCAAAGTCCTTTTGTTGGTGGTTTACCTGCTTGCACACTTTTCTGCAGCTATAATCTATGCAGCTACTTCTTAGCTAAGTTACCTTTAAGGAGAGAATCAGGCATATGGGTCAGGATACATCACGGCACACGCCTGGCAAGTGAGGGCCCTGAGTTTGATCCCCAGTGTCCCCCAAAATTAATCATGGATAACCAAAGTGTTTTTCAGTAGTAAATTCTGCAATATGACAAAGTTATGATATCATCTAGCCACGATTTAAATATTGAAAGATAATTGACAATAAATAAAATTTCTTAATGTCTAAAAACTTACAGTTCTTTTTTCAAATATACGGAAAGAATAGTGACAAATCAAGACAAAACAGATAGCTGAAGAAAATGGGAAACAAAAATAGGAGGGAAAAATGAAACAGGGCTTCAAATTTTTTAGCAGAACTGTGTTTTAAACTCCTGTTGAACATCAGCTTTGTACCCCAGGGCGCAGTTAAATATTTCAGAAAAAGAAATATAAAAAGGATCAAAAAATTTCTTTCTAAAATTAAAATTGCAGAGATCAATGAGAAGGACTTTATTTTGCAAATTCCAGCTTTATAGTTCATCATTTTATTTTGCTATAAAATGACAGTGACCTTTGAGAATTTGATGTCATTTTGATCAACCTGTCATTTATCCTTCACTTTTTGTACCATTAATCCTGTTTTCCACTGTTTCTATCTTGCATATTTTAACATTTTCATTTCCATTAAATTTTCTATATAGGAAAATTTAAATATATATTTTATATGTTTACTAATATTTTTATTTATTTATCATTAATATATACTGACAAGCTTTGGTTTATGTGTATTTAATGAATCATATTGATCTTTGTTTAAACCATTTATGGAAAAGATGAACTAGAAGAACTGCATGATGCCTGCCTAAAATAATTTGTTCACTTGAAATTATTTGTTATTTTTGTTCCCAGTCACCTGTAGAACCACACTGGACTACAGGAATTAAATGAAGTTACACTGGATTTTATTATTAATACATTGTCACTTAACTAGATCAAGATTTTAGTTCATAGTTCTTTTTAACATGTCATGCTCTTACTTCTCTATTTAGTATAATGTGACAAGCAAGAACACCAAAAAATAATCAGATTGGCTTCTGACCTGTCTGCATGATGAGCCAAGGTATACTGGGAGATCCTTCATTCTCCAAACAAGACAGGCCCAGCCCAGCCTCCATTTCCTGTATGCACAGTGGAGCTTTTCTATCTTTGGAGTTATTGTGCCTCAATCCATCTTTCTACAGGCTCTTATACCCACAACATTAAGAGAGTTGTCACTTAAACTAAGAAATAAATTCATTAATTATCATACTGTACTACATTATGCGTTACTCAACTTTTATTCTTTTTTATTCCCTCTGGTTTAATATTATATTATTATTATTATTATTATTATTATTATTATCATTATTTGTATTTGTTAGGGAAGGGTCTACAGGGTGTTCAGGGTCTCACTACTAGATCGGAGTCATAGTGATCCACCTGTTTAGAGCCTGCATGCCACCACGCCCAGTCTCAATTGCCCTCTTAGCATGCTCCAGGGGCAGGGCTGGCACAGCAGGCCCAGGGATTGAACCCCGACCCCTGTGTCTGCTTGCAGGTGCTTTAATCTGCTGAGCTTTTTGGCTGGCCCTTTAATTATTTTTTTATTTGTCTAACTTAATTTGATTTAATTTAATTTAGTTTAAATAGTAAAAACAGAAGCAAAAACAAATAGAAAAAAAAAAAGACAGAGTGGCTGGGGAGATGGCTCAGTAGAATAAGTGCTTGTCTGGCAAGCGCAGGGCCTGAGTTCAATCCCCCGTTCCAGAAAAAAAAAAAAAAAAAAAAGACAGAAACATGGTCATATACAACAATGTATATGTTACAGATTTTCAAAACTAGAATAATTAATTAACAATGGTTGTTATATTATTTATTTTTATCTTCAGATCTATTGCTCAGATTAATGGATATAGTTGTATAAGATTGGGGAATAATTTAATATTGGCATTTGCTTTCAAGAAATCTTGTTTGTTTCCCTGTCTTTTTGTTTTAATTTATTTTAAAGATAGAATAATAATTGATAAGACATTCGGAACAGTATGCACTTAGTAGACCAAGATGAGAGGCATTCAACCATGGGTTTTGAATTACGCTTTGTTGTCCTCGATGTAGTTACTCAGATTACAGATACCAGCTACAAAGAAAGACAAACTTGAGGCCTTTCTAGATAACTGAATGCAACTAGAAGCTATACTCATAAGTCATCAGACCCACATGTGTAAATATAGCATTGTCTCCCTATTGTAAGAATATGAAAGGTATAATAAATAGAGTAAAATGAAAAGAAACTGAATTTAAGGATTAAATAATGAAGATGAGAGAAAAAAGATAGGAAAAAAGGGAGGAGGGAAAAACATACATGTATATATACAGGATGGCTGAGATGATTGTACTCATAATTTCCATTAGGTTTTTAGAAAATAGCAGTTAATTTTTAGAATTCTCACCTTGGCTAGCTGTATACTGATACGGTGCTCAATGTTTGAGTTAGGAGAAGGGAGAGCAGCAGGAGGAAAATTGATACTGCTTGTTTGTCAAGGCACACTGGCTTGGAGGACAGAGAAGACGTGGAATGCTATAAGCAGAGCTTTATGAATTATTCTGGTCTGAAGTTAGAAGACCACAACGCGGGTAGAAATTTAGACATAGACAGTCTTGACTCAGAATGATTCAAAATGAGATAAAACCTCCACTGACAGTTGAGAGAGAAGCCAGGTGTGCTACACTCAGGCAGAAAGTTTGTCTACATTTTCTTAAAGTCCTGAGATTGAAAGAGGCTCAGATTAAGGGCAGTAGAATAATTAATCTGACAGAAGAAATTTCAAGATAGCACATGTTCTGCCAGCTGCAAACATAGTTTAAAGAGACCTGGCTACTGCTCCTGCTGATGGCAGACTTTGATAGTTTCCAACTTATATAGGGTCTACTGGCATAAAAAATGCAAAAGAGGTGGAGCCAAGCATGCTACTACCCATATTTCAGAGGAAGATTTGAGAGGCCTGGTAAGCATCCCTGGTGAGGGAAGTGAATATAGCTTGGAAATGAAGCTGCAGATTCAGTAGAAACTCCAGAAAGAAGCACGTACCAAGAGCACACAGCACTTGCAGAGGAAAATTGCAGACTATGAGTGCAGCCAGCCTTCAACGAGGTCATACAGAGCACAATCGGCAAGGTTGTAGGTGGAGGCTCACCAAAATCTACCGGAATTTACATCTTACCACTGTGTGCTCTGGATCCTAGATGTGGTGTGACAATACAGGACTTTATGTTTGTATTGTTTGGATCACGCTTTAATCAGGTTGTCTTATGTCCTCATTTGTCTTCATGTTGGAGAGGAGATGTTTGTCTTTGTCATTGTACTTTGAGTCTTTATAGCTTGGTTTTGATTTTTACAGTGTTTCACAGAAAGAGTTTGCCTTGAGTCTCAGAAGTGACTTGGAGTTCAATATTTTTAAAATGCTAGAACTGTTCAGATTTGGAGAAGGGATTGCTGCATTTCTGTTTCCAAGCAGGAGAGTGGTGTTATGCTGTGTGGAGATTAAATATTGTTCACAGCAATGTATCTTTTAAGAAGAGGTGGGATGATGCAGGGAGGTTGAACTGTCAAGCCGACTGGTTTCTAGATCCACCTGGGAGGTGGGGGAGTCCGTTACTTGGTATATCTGTGCAAGTTATGGAATGTGGCTTCATCATTCTATGCGGGTCCCCTATCCTTTTCTCTGGCACTCTTCCCATACGCAGATGTTGGACCACCATTAACCAGGGATCTCTCTCTCTCTCATGCTCCTTGCCTGAAGTACTGCTGCAGTGTACACCTTCAGGCACATGCAAATGGCACCTCTCGTCCTTAAAGTTGTGGACTGGCTCATATACACTTCCTGCAAAACTGCGTGATTGTTGCAGAGTACCCTTTGCCAAATAGCAGCCATAGCAGTGGGACTTACTTTGTAGAGAGCCTCATGAATCCTGTTTTATTTGTGAAGTTTTTAAGTTAAAATACACAAAATATCATTTTTTGCTCTTTTTTGATAATAACCTGGTGAGATGACAATAGTAGTAAATGTTTTTCTCAGAATTTTTCCTCAGAAAATCAGAGATATTGCAATTTAAATGGTTAAGAGGATAACCATAGTGACCTTTGGTATCTGAATGATACTTCATCTCCAGTGACTCCTTAATTATATGATTGATGAGTAATTTCCACCTGAAGCAGCATGATTTTCTCTCCAGAGTCAGGTCCAGCCTCTTCCTTTTGTTTTTCTCTCACCGAGTAATACACATCCTCAGAAGAAAGCTTTCACAGCTTCTGTTGTATCGCCCAGTCTGTGAACTACGTCTGCTTTCTGAAATGCTGACTTACTTCCTACACCTACTGATGCACAGTATGTGTCTCTGTCTAGGGCCATCTCTACCAAACATAACCTATCTCTGCATCTACCCATTCTTATGGCCTTTAATATTCCTTTCAGGTATCATATATCTGTATTTCTGCCTGAGAATCTTTTACTGAATTTTTTACTCTTATCAGAAATATATATAACTAAGATTTCAATTTTGTCACCAATTACCCTGTCCAGGCTTAAAATCTGATTTTTCCATATCGTTAAAAAAAAATAGTGCTTGTGTGTTTTTAGTAGTTCAAACCAACATCTTAATCATTTCTGTTCCTTTTGTTTTTTTTCTTGCCCTATATGCAGTCTATTAGCAAAATTTCAAATTCTACCTTAAAATAATACCAACAGTTTTTAGAACAAAAATTTTAGCCCAGAAATCATCTCTTTATTTCTTTTTTCTTCCTCCTCCTTACTTTCTGTTTTGCTTTATCTCCCTGTCTTAAATAATTCCTTAGTTTTGTAAATGGCTCCTTACCCCTTAGAGCATATCCTTTACAGAGTAGCCATATGGCTTCTTTTAAGTTAATGCCACCAATTAATTTCTTTCAGTGATTATAAATTTTACATAGCACAATACTTGTTTCCAGTGGCATAGGAGGGCTTAGTGGACTTGGCTTTGTTATCTGTTAGAGCTCATTTTCAGTTGGTCTCTTACTGACCGACCAGCTACAGCAGAGACATCTGCCTTTGTGCTGTATTTTTGTGAAATTCAATTATTTAAACAGTCATATGGCCCTCTCCTTGTCTCATTCATAGTTCAGTCTGTTGCCCTCTTCCTAGTGTGTTGCCTGATGTCAGCAGTGAAAATGGTATGCTTCACTCCAGCAATCTTCAAACATCAGAACATTTATGAGCAGTCTTTTGTTTGCCCCTGATTTCTAAATACCACTCATCTTGTTTTCCACTGCCTCTCTCCTGCATATTTTAATATTTTTATTCTCAGTAAATTTTCCTTGCAGGGTATTTTAACTATTTTTGTCTCTTTGCTACTACTTTTCAGTTTCTTTACCTTTCATGTATGTAAATAAGATTTCATTCATTTTTTTTAACAAATGAATGATTGTAGTATTTATTTAAATGAATCATAGGGTCATAAAAGTATGTGTTTACTTGGAATTATTTGTATTCATTGTGTACTAAATCACCCTTGCGAAAAGCTTGAATTACAGGGACTAAACCACTTCACAGCAGTTGCCCCATGATTGAGGTATGCATTTCAATGCAAACACTTGGCCTGTCGGCTTGAACACATGTATGATTCTTCCCTGAAATGGCAAACAGACTTTTCTGGGCAGGCTGAGTATGCTGCAGAAGTAAGTAACTATTGCAACACATCCTGTGCCACTGAAATATGGTGACATTTTTCTAGAAGAAATCTGAGAAGTGACTCTCATAACTGAAAAACTCTTACCACTGATCTACCTTTAGAAAGTCATCTCACTTTTGTATAGCAGAGCTGTATGGACCAAAGGGATTTAAGGGTATGAGCTTCAAATCGTTGAGAGTTTTCATCACGTTTTTCAAAATTTCATGAAGTCCATTTGACATTTTTCAGTTGGCAAACATTTCTCTGTATACGACCCAATGTAGTCACTCAATTTCAGAAGCAATATCTTTAACCCAAGTTGTGAAACCAGCAAGTTGTGCAGTCATGGCTGCCACTCTGTCAATGGATATAGGAGAACAGAAAGACCAACGCTGTTCTCATGATGTACAGGGATTAACATAGTTGAAGAGATATGCTGCTGTGTTGGAAGTTGGCAAAAGTTTCACATAGCATATGGTCATGCAACACTAATGAAAAATGCACTACACAGAAACACATACTGAAGAAGCCATGTCAACATCAGTAGCCTTGTCAACACAAATTGCATGCTGTGACTCATTTGCCACCTCTAAGAAACTTCCCTGGCTGCTACCAGTCCGTAAGCTTGTGGTGCTAGGAGAAACATGTGCCATTTCAGCTTCCTCTGAAATTTCATGATAGATTTTCTTAGCAGCAGGAAGAATAAACTCTTTAGCACAGCTAAAACGTACTTTAGCTGTGATGGTTTTGTTAGCCACTAAGAATGATATTCTCTCATATGTGAACAGGTTGACTTCACATAGCTCTTCTGTTCTTCATGTTCACATTTTTTATTTCTTTTGAATAACTCTGAGGTTTGTCTTTTAATGTGGATGCTTGTCTCCATGTTGCTGAGAAGATTTGAAGGTTCTAGGCTTAGTTTGATAACCAATCTCCACCTATATAAGTGGAACTATTGGAGTTTTTGTTATGCACCTTCTTTTTCTTGGCACTCTTCTTTAATCTCATTACTGGATCTTTAGGCTTTTCAAAAAAGTAAACCAGAGATTTAAAAAAAATAGTAAACCAGATACATTTGTGTTTTATTCATTTTGGCCCCCATCACCTTGCAAAATTAGCAAAATTGTAACCAAGACAAGTGTCCGGTGCAGTAAAAATTCACAGATGGAAGTTGCAAGTTAAGTAGTGGGTGGGACACATGTGGACCAAAATAAATTTCAGATTCCAACTTAAAGCCTGCCATGAGTTCCAACTGTACAATTTAAGTACATTGACTCAGTTGCCACTATAAAGGTAACCACCAGATGCGGTTCAATTTCCACTTGCCACTAACTGATAGAGTTTTCTTATGAGTCTGGAAGCAAATAAATTTTTCTGGTCTCCAGGCAGTCAAATCTCTGGAATGTTAGCCATCTTTACAGTCATTCCTCAGGACCAGCATCACTTCTTCACCTCCACTACAGGTCATCAGACATGAGATTCTCCCAAGAAAGTGCAATGACCACTGCGAAGTTCACTGTGGAGTTTGTGTTTTATGAGAATCTAATGTCGGTACTGATCTAGGAGGAACAAAGATCAGATAGTAAAAGTGAGAGCTCAGGAGGTGCTCTCCATGTAGGTGAGGCTTGTCTCCCTTGTCTGCCACTCACCTCCTGCTATACAGCCCAATTTTTATCATCCAGGGGCAATATTCTACTAAAAGATAATGAATTGCCTAAAATAGCAAAAGACAATAACAACAAAAGTATGTTTGAAGGGCAGGCCAAATAGCGGATTAAAGCATCTACAAGCAGGCACAGGGGCCAGGGGATCAATTCCCAGCTTGCTGAGCCAGCCCCACCCCTGGGGTGTGCTGAGATTGCAGTTGAGACTGGGTGTGGTGGCACATGACTGTAATCCCAGCTCTTGGGAGGTGGTAAATGGTTTGATCACTATAAATCCAATCTAGTAGTGAGACCTTGAACATCTTGTAGACCCTTCCAAAAATACAATAAAAAAAAAAAAGTATGTTTGGGACAACTTCAAGTCTCCATATGTTCCAGATTAAAGTATTTTCAGATTATCAGAAAGGTACTAAAATTTGTATTTCCATTTTTAACACCCTATTTCATGAAACAAAGTTTTCTGTCAATCAAAACAACGTTATTGAGTGTACTGGACAGAATCACCACCAGATGCGAGCCTCTAGTTTCAGGAAAACAAGCCCCAGGCTCTCATTGCTTCAGTGCTATTGTCAGTTCATTCAATAAACATAATGCATTTGAATCATACTGAAACGTTTCCTGCTCCATCTGTGGAAAAGCTGTCTTCTGTTAAATTGTCCCTAGGGCCCATGAGATAGCTCAGTGGATTAAGTGTCTGCTTAGGCAAGCACAGGGACCAGGGTTTGATCCCCAGCACCACACACAGTGACAGCCAATGTCCCAGTCGCCCTGAACCGGTCACCAACTCAGGGCGTAGTGGTGCACACCTGTAATCCCAGTGCTGGGGAGGCTGAACATAGGAGGATCAGTACAAGTCCGAGCTGCCTAGTGAGACCCTGTACAAAAAGAAAGAAAGAAAGAAAGAAAGAAAGAAAGAAAGAAAGAAAGAAAGAAAGAAAGAAAGAAAGAAAGAAAGAAAGAAAATTTGTCCCTGGCCACATACTCTATTCATTTGTTTCCCTGTTTCTCCCTGTCAGTTTCTCCTTGTGTTATCTGTAATGATGTGTAATTTCCCTGTTCCTTCCTCTCTTTTTCTACACAGTAATCTGCAATTACCTGTGTATCTTTTTTTCTTTATTTAGAACACTGCGTGGTGCATTATGAAAGTTCCTAAGAAAGAAAGGCTTAGTTTAATGCTATCGCTGGTTCACAAGGGTCCTTCAGCAATGACTTCAGTAGCTGGCACAAAATGTAAGCAAGCAGAAATATTCTAACTTTTATAATTGCTTGTGTGCTTAATGATCATTTCACATGGTTTTCGAGTTTCTAAAATATGATTTGAATCCTTAATTATTATGCAATGTGTTTTAGCCAAATGTAATAGTTTTGTATGTAAGTAAAATGATGAAGCATGTATAAAAAATCAATATCTTCTCAGAAGCTTAAATTAACAGTAACCAAGATTTGTCCAAATTGTGTGAACATATTGTCTGGCTTTCATCGTGCAGTTTATTTTTTTCATGAAATGTTAAAATCCAACTTTTAAAAATTGTAAATATTTAAATTATTTAATTAATGTATTTGTGGATTCAACTTGCTTCTGTGAATGTAATCTTATTCTACTTTTCTAATCAAAACAGTACACAAAACAAGCAAAAGTCACAGACTTTCATAAGTCACTTTGAATGCATCACTTATTTGAGAGATAAGCACGAAGCCACAGTATTCTCTGAATGAGTGGCCAGGAAGAAGTCTTGGAGGACGCTATGAAACTGGAGAAATCTGATGTCGTCTCCCTAGGATCAAATCTTCTGCCTTGAGAACTCAATATCTTTCTGTGATCTGGAATTGACTGTGTACAATGTGCACTAAGTAGCTCAGAAGAGACCATATGCACCTAACATTGCCGCTTGACACATACTAGTCTGATGATTGATAATGCACAGTGACTCAAACCACATCCATTCCTGAAAGCAACGTTTCTGGTAGAACAGATCTTTTTCAGTGTAGATACCTGTATTCACAAGAGGAGAAAGGAGATATTTATTCACTTGTAAAGTTCAATTTAAAGTCGGAAATATTAGAAGAGAACTAAAAGAAATCACTTCAATTTATCATGCAAACAAGGATGTTAACATAAGAATTTACCTTTGTGCTGAATTCTATAGGGAACAAATTTGACCTACAATGATAGAAGTTTTTGTCAGAGATGGGTATTCCTTTGCCATTTAAATATTTTCAGTGCTTGAATTCAGCAAAATATTCCAATACAGTCTAGTAGCCCAAAATAGTAGTGGGTTATCCATAGGGCTGGCAATGTCAGAAATTGTTGACTTGAGCCCTTTATATCTCAGCATATTAATATGGCTTTACATTTTATACCTCATTTTTATACTTTTCTGGTGGATGGTTAAGACCAAGGTAAAGCAAGACCTATATAACAAGAAATGTAACTTTTGCATCTGACAAGGTCAGTCAAATCCCCTCAGGATTTATCCTGAAGCCCTGTACCACAGTTTGCAGATTCTTTGTCAGTGTCAGCCATGTGGATGAGTCATGGCCATTGCTTGACCAATTTGCTCTCTGTGAAAGCCTGAGAGAATGTTTTCTGTCCATGTGACTCTCCTTAGGCACACTCTACATTATTGATCACTTTCCTCTGTGGCCCTATAAAGGGGATACAAATGAAGGACCATTTTGTCTGTATATGCAGAATAGTTAGGATAGATATACAGCTACTTTCTCTTAATTCAGTGACAACAAAGATTTGTACTAATAGTGTTTGGATAAGATATCATATCTTCATCTTTTACTATGAATAATCACGATGAAGACAATAATATTCAATGTATTAATCATTGAAACTGTCTTACTAATTGGTTTTGAAACTGTCTCATTGCTAGTTGTTTCTGAATAAAATTAATTAAAAAACAGAAACAGATAGATGAGGGATCTTCTTTGAGGGTACATTTGAGTAAAAGAGAAATAAAAATAAGGTCATGTTATTTTTTTAGGATAAAATCATTTGATTTTGAGGTGAAATAGAATTTGAATAAAGAGCATGCAATTTGGGAAAAAATAAAATGATAGAAGAAAGTAATAAGAAAGTGCTTCTTATAGCCTCTTTGGCATAACATACTTTCAAGAACTCAGTGACTTGCAATTATATTCAATTATCATCTTACACTTTCTGTAGGTTTTCCATGTGGCCAAAGCAGAGGCTTTTGCATGTAAGAATCAGACAAGAAGTTCCCACAAGGTATGAAGCAGTTATCAGCTTTGTGATAGATCTGAAATTTGAAGACTTCCTTCAAGTTTACAAAAGGACACAATAATTACAGGATGCTGGCTGGGGAGCTAGCTCAGCAATCTAAGCACCTGCCTGGCAAGTGCAAGTTCCCATGTTCAGTCGCAGGTACACATGCCAGGCCAGCCCTAGAACACTGGCTGTGCCCTGCCTGCCCTGAAACCAGATGTGGTGGAGCACTCCTGTAATCCCAGCACTGGGGAGGCTGATACAGGAGGATCACTAGGAGTCCAAGCTGCATAGTAAGACCCTATATCAAGTAATAATAATAATAACATCCCTGGATGCTACTATATCTGTAGGACTGGACTGTGTCCCTCTTTTCATAGTATATACAAAGGAACTGAGAACACCCCTGTCCCCCTAGTATCCGATGTCCTTGTTGTCCCCTTGCCCTCCTTAGGCAGTTCAAACACGGAAGTGTTGTTCTAACTTGAGGGCAGCCAGGAAGAGTTTGATTTCCTGTCCTCGTGTACACGAGAGAATCATGAGAGTGAGCGTCCTCCACCAGCTGGTAGAGTCATCTGCCCTCATCATGTTCTCTTCTGCCTATATTGAAGAAAGCAGATGACAGAGGGCACATGCTCCAAAAAGGAAGGCTCTGACAATTTTAGACTATGACATTACAGTGTTATTCATTTGGCACTATTTTCAGCAAAATAAACTGAAGTTCTTATGAAAGACTACCAACTTGTGACCTCCCAGTACACAAGAGTTGACCTAATTTGACACCAAAATTATGACATTTGCACAAAGTAGAATATTTACTTGAAAGTCTGAAACATAAGTTTTATTAATTTGAATAAAATACTCTTAATTATGCATATCAAGGCTTGAAAATTTCAAGCTAATTTTAGGTTAGGGGAACTGTAGTTGAGAAAATTCACTAGAATCATATTATAACTTATTGAAAACCAAAAAAGTCCACTTTCTTAATTTATGATATTGCTATATCCTGTCTTTTGGGAAATTATAATTACAATATTCCTTTGGTATAATATTTAATTTTATTATAATTATCCATTGTGAATAGAAGTAGTGGTAAGGTTATTGTTAATAAAACTTAATTGAGACTCAAGGAGTAGAAGTGGAAAAGTTTCCAATCTGCAGCTGTTTTGCCAGGAAATTTCTTCCAAAGTTGCTCCAGATGGTAGCTGATGGCATCTGTAAGAGAGCACTTTCCTATATATTGAAAGGGATGTTTTGGCAAATCCATGTAACAGGGACTGAAGAGATTTGGGATATGCATATTTCATCTGTAAAATTATTTGCATATTTAAAGATTTAGGTTAGATACATTTTTTTGTGAGGCAAAAGATCAACTGATTCTAATGCTAGTTATCACGTAACTGAAAGTAATGTGTGTTGTGGTGTTTTTTAGTGTTTCTGTTACTTTTTCAGAAAGTGGGAGGCAAATCAAGGTGAAGTATGCTGCTTAAAATCTTAAAAATAAACATCAAGGAGGTTACATACTACAGTTAAAAAGAGATTCTTACCTTTTCTATTACCATTTTTCTTCCTTCCAATTACTGTTTAATTAGATAGATAAGGGAAAATACAATTTAACTTCACTTTCTCTATCATTTCTAACTTTGATTCCACAAGTGACAGTGGTCATTATTAATGACAGACAGAAAAAGAGTAAACCTTCCAAAAATGTTTCTATAAATTTTATATAAAATTGAGGCTGTGCTGGCCCCACTCCTGGGGCATGCTAAGACAGCAAATGAGACTGGGTGTAGTGGCATGTAGTTGTAATCCCAGCTCTTGGAGGGCTGTAAACAGGTGTATCACTACGAGTCCGATCTAGTAGTGAGATCCTAAACACCCTCTAGGCTCTTCCCTAAAAATATAGAAAAGAAGAAGAGGAAGAAGAAGAAGAAGAAGAAGAAGAAGAAGAAGAAGAAGAAGAAGAAGAAGAAGAAGAAGAAGAAGAAGAAGAAGAAGAAGAAGAAGAAG
>NW_004524719.1:1291590-1311872 GCF_000260255.1 Octodon degus | reverse complement strand
ACTTGTTACGCCCAGCTAAAAGGAACTAGTGTGGTTCTGGGTACAGGAGGCCCACCTGAGGATTACTGCCAGCATCATAAGAGGAAGAACTGGAAAAGGCAAAGAGGCTGTTAGGGAAGCCTGTTGGAGAAGCTGTTGGATCTATTCAAAGCTGCTAGTTCTTTTGGGCTGTTCTGCTGGAGGACCTCATCATGCTGGTTTTCCTGATGGACTTGGATGTTATCAGAAGAGGAGCTTGGGACCTCATTGTCACTGAGGATGTGGCTGTGGTTTTCTTTGAGGGCGTTCTGGTCCCCTCCTTTAGCATCACATCCTGCTTCTGGAGGGGAAGATGGTGCACTGCTCAGTCTCCTGGAGAAGCTCATGGAATTGGCTTTCCTGGTGGGAACTCAGCTTTCGTTGTCACTGAAGGAGCTGAGAACCTCACTGCTGTCCTGGAAGGCTATGGGGCTTTTCAGGGGAGCTCTGGTGCTTACCATGAGCACTGCCTCCTGGCTCCACTGCAGACCCCTTAGCCTGCCGGCACAGACTTTCTGGCCTCTACCACTGACCTTCAGGCCTTCCCGGTACAGATCCATGAAACAGACCTGCATGTGACCTTATCCTGGGTTCTGGGCCTCCAGTTGGACTTGTGGAAAGCATTGTTTGGGGCTGCAGATCTTCAGCTGGATTCACGAAAGACATTATTGTGCAATCGTGGCCCATTTGGAATCTTTGGTCTCTAGTATGTGGTCACTAAGATTTCTTACACTCTGTATATAATTCTTTGGGTGATTCATTGTAATATAATCCTATAAAAAATGTGTCCTGTGTTGTTTTCTTGCAAAATCCCAAACTACAGCAAACCCTATGATCAATTATATAGGATAATTTAATTAACTACTTATACTAAAGTCATTGCAAAACTAATATAAATTTCCTTACAAATATACAAAAATATTGGAAATGTTAAACATGACCTAAACTCTTCTTATTTACATAATGAAATATTTTTAGCTCTAATGATGGAGAAAAACCTATTTTAACCATAAAACAGCTCAGAAGCAAGGGCATATAGCTGTAAATATTGACAGAAGAGAGTTTGGATTTTTAAAGTCTTGTAGCTCTGGGAAATGAACCAAAGGCCTTCTCACTGATGTTAATTACCAGGTCTTTCTTTTCTTCTGTTTTTGACAATAGAATATTGAGACTCCAGTTATGGAAGATGTTTTCAATATGTATCAATGCTTATATTAGAACCAGAATAAAATGTGCACAGTTAAGAATTTCTTGTTCACTTTGCCCCATTGTCAAAACATAAAATGTCTCCCACTAAAAGTTATGCTAAAATGTAAGCAGGTCATTTTCAGAGCTGAATGCCTTATGAAACTAATCCTACTTCAGACTCCGCATGACCATATGCTTTGTTTACTAGCATGCGGCACTGTGATGAAATTATTAACAATTTTTAACAAGATTTACATTTTTCTTATCTCTTGTTTTCTTTTATTACCTCTTTTAAAAAAAAACATTTAGTTTAAGGAGAGTATAGCAATAACCGATATGACATTAGAAGCAGTACTAATTTAGAAGAGCAAAATGACAGGTATTTCAAGCACGGTTTTAGTATTATACATTGCTATCCTCAGTGTAGTTGCTAAGTTCAGATATCAGCATATAGAGTTAGTCAGGATGAGGATTCTACCCATTAGCTGGTACTTCAAAAACCTGATGGAGATTCTTAGGACCATTGCCTTAGCTATCCTGTTTATATAAATTTATGGCTTTGCCCCTGCCATATTTCCTAACTTTACTCCTTTCTATTTATTCATTGTTTAATCCTTAGATTGTTTCTTTCAATTTAACTGTGTTATAGCCTTCAATTCTAATTTCTTCTTTTGAGTCCTTACAATAGGGAGACAACACGATATTAACACACATAGGTCTGGTTTATTTCAAATATGAGTATATCTTCTAGTTGCATCCACTTATATGTGAAGGATTCAAGTTCTTTTTTCTTTATAGATGAGTAATACTCCATTTTGTGAGAACACATCTTTTTCATATCCATTCCTCAGGTGATGGGCATTTTGGTTGTTTCCAAGATTTGGCTTCACATATTGTGCTGCTATAAACATAGGCTCACATATATCACTATGATATGATGTTTTTAGTTCTTTTGAGAAAATTTCTAATAATGGGATAGCTGGATTAAGTGAGATTTCCAGTCCTACTTTTTTGAGGAGTTTGCACACAGATTTCCATAATGGGTACACCAGTCTACATTCCCACCAGCAGTGGAGAAGCGTTCCTTATTTCCACTGGAGCCTCTCCAACATTTGCTGTTGCTTGATTTCTTTATGATAGCCATTGTTTCTGGGGTGAAATGGTGTCTCAGTGCTGTTTTAATTTGCTTTTCACAAACGGCTAGTGATGTGAATCATTTTTTTATGTATTTATTTGCCTCTTGTATTTCTTCCTCTGAGAAGTGTGTTCTCATCTAAGATGACCATTTTTGAATGGGGTCTTTAAATTTTAGGGCCCTAATATTTTTTACTTGTTTATAAATTCTAGATATAAGACATTTGTCTGCATGGTTATTAGATAAGATTCTTGCCAAATTTGTAGGTTATCTTTTAACTCTGTTGGTAATTTCTTTTAATGTGCAAAAACCTCACATAAAGAGGAGGTCCCACTTCTTAATTCTTTCAAGTATTTTCAATGCAGTTTGATTTTTGTTCATTAACTGTTTGCTTACCACTATGTCTTCAAGATTTCCACCTCCTTTCTCTTCCAGGAGATTTAGTGTTTCTATTTTAATGTTTAGATTTTTAGTCCATTTTGACTTTAGTGCATGGTGCTAGACCTGGGTCAAGTTTTACTTTTCAAAATGTAGAAAGCCAGTTTTTCCAGCAGTTTGTTAAAGAGGCTATCTTGCTTCCAGGAAGCATGTTTGGCCCCTTTGTCGGAGATAAGGTAGATTAATGTGATTTACTTGCTTCTACATCTTCTAATATATTTCATTGTTACTTAGGTCTGTTTTTTTGCCAATACCATGCTGAATTTATCACAGTAGCTTTGCAGTATAATTTCAAGTCAGGAATTGTAAGGCCTCCTGCCTTGTCTTTGTTGCCCAGGATTGCATTTGCTATTCTAAGTATTTTCTGGTTACAAATTTTAGAAGGTCTGTGAGGTATGATGGTGATAATTTGATAGGGATTGAATTTAATCTGTATAACAATTTTTGAGTATGGCCATCTTGACAATGTTGGTTCTTCATATCCAAGAGCAGAGAATATCTTTCCATTTTTTGAAATCCTCTGCAATCTCATTTTTCAGGGTACTGTAATTTTCATGGAATAGATCTCTTACTTCATTAGTTAGATTAATTCCTAAGTATTTCATTTTCCATGGTGCTACTGTAAAAGTTATCATTTCTCTAATTACCCTCCCAACGTGTTTGTAATCTGTGTAGAGCAGTACTATCGAATTTTAAGTTTTGACTTTGTATCCTGCTATGCTACTGATTTTGTGTATTAATTCTAGCAGTATTTTGGTGGAGCTTTTTAGGTCTTCCAGGTGGAGTATCATGTCATCTGCAAATACTGATAATTTAACTTCTTCTTTTTTTCATAATTTTATTGAGAAATAAGTAGCAATGAGACAGTTTCAAATCAAATTGATAAGACCATTCCAATAATTATCACACTGCATACTGTCTTCCTAGTGGTTATATGTTGTACAAGATGCAGACATGATATCCTATTTACAAACACTATTAGAAGAAATCCCTCTACTCACTGAATTAAAAGAATATATCCTAACCATTTTGAATACACAGATACAAAATGCTCTTTCATCTGTAGCCAATTTTTTGTTTAGTTTCCTCATTTAAATATTATAGGTGTGTGAACTCAGAAAAATATTCCAAAATAGTTCAGTAGTCCATAATAGTATTGGGTCTTCCGCTTGACTGGCAATGTCAGAAATTGTTGACCTGAGTCCCCTACAGCTCAACATAACAACATGGCTTTACTACTTATACTTTATTTTTATACTTTTCTGATGATGGTTAAGATCAAGGTAAAGCAAGACCTATGTAACAAGAATTGTAGCTTTTGGATATGATAAGGTCAGTCAAATCCCCTCAGGATTTATCCTGAGACCCTGTACCTCAGATTGTAGATCCTTTGTCAGTGTCAGCCTTGTGGAAGAGTCATGGCCATTACTTGTCCAATTTTCTCTCTGTGAAAGGCTAAGAGAGTGTTTTCTCCCCATGTGACTCTCCTTAGGCACACTCTACATCATAAATCACTTTCCTATTTGGCCCCAAAATCTCCTTGATCAGAAGATTTGGGACACAACTGAGTTACATGATGTTACAGTACAAGTTCTCATATGTCTTGAGTCTTAATTGATCTTGGAAGGCTTGGGCCAAAGTGTTGACTTTCCTTGCGGCTCTCCTTTTTCTCTAATTTTTGGTCTGTTAACTTAGGTTGTTAACCCTCCAGAAGAAAAGCTTATTGTTATTACCATACAAACTAGGCTGTTGAGCTTAACCTCACTATCTGTCTGAATATCAAACATCTTAGGCATAACAAGGAACAGGTATTTTTCATCAAGTATTGATACATTAAACTTTAAGTCCCTACAGAATATGAGAAAAAATTTAAAAATTAAAATGTATTTAAAAAATAGGAATAAACAATTGTATCTGTTTACACATACGTCCAGAAATCTAACCATATACAACATTGTAGCAGCACAGTCCCACAACACTCCTTTTCCTGTCTCCTGCCTTCATTCACCACCCCCTTCCTTTTAAAACAATCATCTACCTGAGAGACACCACAGCAGCAACTGGTGTGTCATGACAAGCAGCACACATTCAGAAGACCAGAATGACAGGCACTCCAAGCATGAACCTACTATTCCAAATTGCCATCTTCAGTGCAGTTGCTTAGTTCACAGGTGTCAGTATACATAGTTAGTCAGGGTGAGAACCCTTTAATTACTTTCAGGATTCTAAAATCTTCTGAAGATTCTCAGGATCATTGCCTTGCCCATCTTGTACATATAGCTGTATGGCTTGCCTCTGTCATGTTTCCTAGATCTTCTTGCTCTCTCTTCATTGTCTAGCCCTCAAGTTCTTGCTTTTTTTAAATTGTATTATACCTATTTGTATTTTTTCTTTTGAGTTTTTATATTAGGGAAACTATATGATATTTGCACGTGTCTGGTTTATTTCACTTAATTTCTTCTTTACCTACTCTTATTCCTTTTATTTCTCTCTCTTGTCTAATGGCTGTAGGTAATGATTACAGAACTATATTGAATAGGAGTGGTGATAGAGGACATCCTTGTCTTGTACCAGATCTGAGAGTAAGAGATTTCAGTTTTTCCCCATTTAGAATTATGTTAGCCATTTGGTTGTCATAGATGGCTTGTACCTGCAAATGTATAGGTGCTCCAACTTGCAAGCAATGTGATATGCCTCATATTCCATTTGATATCAAATATTATGTTTGATAGTTCATTCTCACTTATACAAAGTTGGCTTTCAGAGTTAACTCCAACTTCTCTCTATTGCCAACGTGTTTTTCACTTCAATATTAGTGAGAAACCTACAGCATGTCTATTTTTATTTTTAACATAATTTTATTGAGAAACAAATAGCAATGGGACAGTGTCAAAACTGATTAGTAGGACAGTTTCAATAATTAATACATTGCATATTGTTGTCTTAGTCGTTATTCATTGTACAAGATGCAGACATGATATCCTGTCCACAAACACTATTAGAACAAATCTTTTTATCATTGAATTAAGAGAATGCAGCTGTATATCTTTCCTAACTATTTTGAATATACAGATACAAAATGGTTGTTCATTTGTATCCCCTTTTTTGTTTAGTTTTGTCAGAGATGGGTAGTTCATTGTCATTTAAATATTATAGTTGCATGAATTCAGCAAAATATTCCAAAGTAGTACAGTAGTCCATAATAGTAGTGGGTTTTCTGTAGGACTGGCAATGTCAGAATTGATACATATAGCACCACATTTGTCTGAAAGACTAATCATGAATGACAAATTTACCATGAGAATAAAACAATATATACTTTTGGGAGTACCTGGGAAAGTAAAATTCTAGAAAAGGAATTTGGAGGATCAGGGAAATGCTACTGATCTATTACCTAAAGCCCTGGGGCAAATGGGACACAATTACGACAGTTTAAATCACCCTATTACCTTGGGCAGTGGATACAACTCAGTGTCATAGTGTCTACCTAGCAAGTGTGAGGTATGAGTTCAATTCCTGGAACAAAAAGAAAATTCCTCCTGCTGCTGGTGTACAAAGACATGAAAATAATTTGCTTCAAAGAAATTACAGAAAATGCAAATTTTAAATGGCATAAGATTTTTGAAAGAGTATTATTTTTTGTGTATTGAAGTTTGGGACTGAAATGGACAGGGACTAGATCCACATTTTTCACCCATTTTAAAACAGTATCTAGTATTTAAACTGCTCAATGAATAAACTAAAACATTTACAATGCCTAGATTTCATTTTATATAAATGTAAAACAGGAAATATGCACAATCTAACTTTCAAATATTGATGTGAAAATTAAAAACAATCAGAAGATTAAATTACTTCAGTGTTTGGCTTATAAGTACTAAAAATTTGTGAATCACTTAAGCCCTCATAACGATTGATTTATAAAACAGACATTCCATCAGTGTGTAGTTCATGAATGCTGTCCCTGTAGAACACAAAAAATAATGAGGAGAGATCCACTATAAGAGACTCACTAATGTATTTTCATGATCCTGCGGCCGTGGATAACCTGCATGGAGTTAGACTTACAGAAGACAAGTGGTGATTGTTTCTTCTCCGACTTAGCATGGAATTGCATCATTATTATATCAATTATTAAGCCTCAATTACTGCACTTTCAAATATTTATTTTAGAAGTGACAGAAATACTTATCAATAATGATTGTAGGGTCTAGGGAGATGGCTCAATAGAATAAGTGCTTGACCGGCAAGCGCAAGGGCCTGAGTTCAATCCCTGGTTCTGCAAAAAAAAAAAAAAAAAAGATTGTAGTGAGGATAAAATAAAAATATTTATAAATCTTTTTTATTCAAAGGAACATACCCATAACATTAATTTTATATCCTTTTTTTACATTAGTTTTTGTTTTTTTTACTACAGGATCTACAAGGGTTCACTACACAGATCAGACTCGTGATCCACCTATGTGCAGTCTCCCAAGAGCTGGGATTACAGGCTTGGGCCACCATGCCCAGTATCCATCACCATCTCAGCTTGCCCCTGGCATGAGGCTGGCACAGCATGCCTGGGATCAAACCCGGCTGCTGTGTCTAATTTTACATCTTTTTGAGGGAATGATGAGTCTTCAATCAAAACATACTTAATGCAATTCAACATATTCCTTGCTTTATATTTTAATGCCACCAATTTGCATTTGCAAGATATTCCAAATTCTATTTCTATACTTTCCATAAATAATTTTTGAAACAACAAAAAGGCTAATCTCAAATGTTATGACTATACATTGGAATTAGCTTAATAGTCTGAATCTAAAATAAGTGAAAATTTTTGTATGGTCTATTTTTTCAACCAAGAAGTGAGTAAACAAACTGTAACCCTCTTAAATTTTACTACCCAAGAAATTGGAGATTTCATATCTAATTAATTTTAATGGAAAAGGTGAGCACTATAAAAGAATGCCTGTTTGAAGCTTTCAGCGCAAACTCTGACATTTGCCGGCTCATTCACAAATAGCTCTTGAGTAAGAGTTCATGTATCATTTGGAAATGCATGTCAGTAGAGCTTCATCTAAACCAAATGGCATTTTCAGAAGCTTTTATATCTGAATTTAATGGTTTCTTCCAGCACTGTAAGTATTAATAGATTATCAAGTTGAAAGATGTTTGTTCTGACCTTCACAGAGCCTCATTTCTCCGGTGGTTTAACATCTCTTACCAAGTACCAAAAATGCATTAAGTGATTTCTCATTCCTCAACGCTTCCAACTTGCCTTTATCACTAAACTGATGATAACCTGTTGATATGTAAAACTCCAAATGAAAGCAAAAAATAATTGTCCATTTTCTTCTGACACCGTAATTTATAATCCTTCAAAGAAGAACATCTAGATATTTCAAATCCACAATTTGGTTTTCTGAGAAGTCTTTCTGGTGGAGATATATATCTTCATATTCTTATATTCTGTCGGTGTGCAGTTTTATTTTATAAAATAAACAATATTTTTTAAAGATCCAAGATACAGAAGTTTGACACAAAGGCTGAAATATATATGAGATCTTTGAAACACCAATTCTTGAATTAACTGAGCAACCAATAGCTCATAACTACCAAAATATTTTTACTTAGGAAACAGCAGAAAGAATATGCCAGGGGCCAGGGAGATAGCTCAGTAGAATAAGTGCTTGCCTGGCAAGTGCTGGGTCCTGAGCGCAATCTCTGGAACCACAAAAATAAAAGAAAAAAAAAAAAAAAAGAATATGCTCAAAAAACATGAGGAAAACAGAAAGAAAAAAAAAACCTATATGTTAAGAGAAGAAATTAGTGTTCTGCAGCAAAGTAGGTCTATAAAATGTAACAGAGTTATAGTTGAACTCAACTCTTGGAATCGAGAACTTAGCTAACCTCAGAAAGGAATAGGGCTGTGGGAAGGAACCCTACAAGGAACATTAAAATTGTGATAATTAATTTTTTAAGGTGCATTATTTCATACTATGAAAATGAATAAGGATATTGAAAGTTAAGAAAATAGAATATCAGAGCAGCATCAGCTTTAGCAAAGTCAAAAATATGAGGGAACGTCCTAAGCGTAAAACTTGATTCACTAGCGTCCAAATGTTTGCCTAGTCGGAGCAGCTATGTTGAGGTGCAGAAGAACACAGTTCGGCAGCAACCCTTGCTGGAATTCAGTTTCACATCTGAGGCTTAATAGCTGTATGACTGCATACACTATTCCCGCCTTATCCCCCAATCTGTAGAGCAATGGTAAGAAAAGACTATGGTACTTCTACCATACCTGAAGTCATAGGTACAGCATGACTTAAAAGTGTGCAACTCATGATCAAAAAGATTTTCGTTTACAGGTCATTTGTTTATTGGTAATGATATATTTTGGGTGGACTAAATTTCTGAAATAAGGGCCAGCCAAATAACTCTGTGGATTAAAGCACCTGTTTAGTCAGACACAGAGGCCGGGAGTTCGATCCCAAGCCTGCCATGCCAACCCCACCCCTGAAGCACACTGACTGGATGTGGTGGTACACCTGTATAATCCCAGCACTTGGGAGACTGTAAATAGGAGGATCACTACAAGTCCACAGTGAGAACGTGTAGACACAATAGACCCAATACAAAATAATAATAATAATAATAATAATTAGTAATAATAAAATAAATTTCTGAAACAAATCACAAGTACATGATACTTTTATTTTGAGATTCTTTCCCAAGCTTTATATCCTTTTATTCCTTTCAATTATCTTTCATTCCCATACAGTAGTCCCAATTGTTTTTTTATTACTCAAGTTGTGTGTGTGTGTGTGTGTGTGTGTGTGTGTGTGTGTGTGTTTTAAAAGAAGAGAAGAGCTTAGCCTAGAATCCTGCTATCTTCTCCAGAGGATATTTCTGCTTGCTTCAGGCAAAAGATAAAGGACTTCAGCAATTTTGGCCATTATAATTGCCACAACTGCGGTTTTTAAAATCTTGGCTTCAGGACGCTTCAAGTAACTAGTTCCAGTGCTTTCTTCCTGGAGGATATCATTACAGTAACAGACTGAAAATGCACAATGCTTGTTATAGATGACTGGGCCAAAAGGTGTGGCCCCCTCTCCAGCTCCCTCCCGCATCCAGCCTCTCAGCTACCCTTCCCTTGTTGATCCCTGTGCTCTAAGATAAGCTGCCCAAGGAAAGCAAGGTTTCTATATATTTCTTTCTCTAGAGATATTTTAGTCCATAATTTACCTTGTTTTTCAAGTTAGTCCCAGAGTTTATTCTTCTGTATTTCATGGTACGCAATGGCTGGAAGTAAACATTTACAGTTGACTTTAATAAAAGACAAGATATGTAAGACAACCAGGATATAAAAGCTATAAACTTCTTTTATCAATATTGTATTGGTTTCCTAAGGGTGTTTGAAATATGAAAAAACAAATTTGATCTCTTAACACAATAAAAAGTGGTAAACAATGATGAAACAGGCCTCAGATCGACAGAAAATATTTGAAAGTCACATATCTGATAAAATATTACTACATAAACAATACAAATCACTCTTATATATTAATCATAAACTACAAATCTGTATAAAATAAGCAAAAAGCCAGCACAGACACCTCACCAAAGGACACTGTATAAATGACAATTTAGTGTATGAGACATTCAATGGCTTATCATTAGACATTGGCAAATTGAAATAATACCTAAAACAGTTCACAGCTATTATAATGGCCAAACTTCTAAATGGTTGGGTTTTTTTTTTTTTTTTTTTTTTTTTTTTTTGGAGGCCTAGGAAGACATAACAAAGATAAAGGAGCCTTTATTATCTCCAAAGACTCAGAGAAGATTGAGGGCAGATGGGTCAAGTGGATACTCTGGCCTGAGACAAAGAAAGCTGGGATTCTTATGGACTTCTGTAGGGGTGGAGTTTGAGGGGGATGTTTAGAAATACCTGAGGTGCTGACTGGGGTCTTCCTGAGGTAGAAGGAAAGGGGAAAGGAAACTGCACCTTGGGCTAGGTTGGAGAAGAAGGGGTCAGTTGTTTTTTTTGGAAGATATGCTGTTATTTTAAAGGCTTCAGTCATATTAGATGACCACCATAATAATTCAGCAATTCAAACTAGGGCCAGAGCCTATCATTAAATACTGAGCATGTCAAATACCAGTGGGCATGGAGGACCACAAGAACTCTCAACATTTTCTGGTGGCTTATGAAAATGGTACAGTCTCTTTGGAAAACAGTTTTGTATGTTCTTACAATTAAACAAGACACTTTGCATCACAAGCAGCCATTATACTCTTACACCCTGAATCAAACAAGATGAAGACTTATCTATAGTTATAGGAGTCAGAAGCAAGGAACAAATGCAGAGCCTAAGGAAGCTGCCCCTTGTAATTCTGGCAAGCTGGAGACAAGGCAACAGATTCCTGGAGGTGACACCCTGCTACCTGTCTGTTCTTTGTTCCCTTACCTGAGAAGTTACCAACTAGTGATAGTAAACTTAGGAGTTTGGTAGATATGGGAAGGCTATGTAAATAGCAGGTTGTTTACACCAAATTAGTTATGCACATTCCTTAGCCTGTTTGTAGCCCTCAATAAATGTGAGCAGTTTCCGTGGCAGTGTGGGGCTCACTTGGTGTGAGAATAAACTCGGTGAGACCCCTGACCCCATATTAACCCAGTCCTCCCATTCTTTCTTTTGGTTCCAACTGATAACACACAACACTTATCTTTGTACAAAAGAATTGTGAATGTTTTTGCCAACTTTATTCATAACTGTAAAAGTCAAAGTCAACAGGGATATCTTCTTTGGGGTGAATGAATCAACAATGGTGTATCCAGCCAATCAGAATAAATAGGGCTTTCAATCATAAAAAGAAATGAAAACATACTAAATGAGTATTAACCTAAAGCAGTATGCAATACGTGATTCCTCCTATACAACGCTCTGAAAATGCTGAAACTATGATGATTATAAAAAGATTTCAGTTAGTTACCAAAGATTAGAGGGAAAAGAGGGAAGAATCATCGTGACACAAACTATTTTAAGAAGAGTGAAAAATTTCTGTAAGGTATCACATAGTTAAATACATGGACTTAAACCTTGGTCAAAAGTTCAAGAATGTATTACAAATATAAACTATAAAGTAAGCTTTGGATGTTGGGTGATGGTGATGTGTCAGTGTAGGGTACTCATTTGTAAAAAATGTGTGACTAGTGAAATCTATTGATGGACAGCAGAGGAAACAATGGTTCTAAAGAGCTATGGAGAAAATCCCTGCACCTTTCACTGACTATGATATGAATCTAAATCTCTATGAATAAAGAGTATTTTGCAAGGCAAAAGGAAAGAGAACTTGTATTCTTTTATTCCTATGAAGGACCAAAGGGAGAGTCGTTCGTTATTTCTCATAGTCCTGTTGCCTACCAGGTTTTTTCGGCTAGAGACGACATCACTCTCCTTTCTTCTTGTATCTTCACAGGGTTCTGTCTTCTTTGTCTAGATCTTTCTCTGTGTGGTCTTAAAGTACTCATCAGTGATTTAAGGAGCTTGTCTCAAGATCCTTAAATTTATGCACAAGTACCTTTTTTCTAAATGAAGTCACGTTCTGGGGATGACACTATTGTGATCATGGTATCTCCCCCGCCAGGTAAGGATGGATGACATTATTGTGGAAGGTGATCATTCAGTTGGCTAAAATATGTTGAAATCTGTTTTGAAATTATCTTTGCATGTAAAAAGTAAGTTCGTGAGTATGGCACATCAATATTTCTACTCAAGAAGTGGAATTTAAATATATTGGAATATTCATACCAAATTAATTTAATATAAAGTTTATTTTAAATTAAAAGGAAAAATTAAGCAACTGTAGTTCTCTTTCTTCTTTCCCTTGGTTATCAGCTAGGAATTTTCTCTACTCATGTCTAGGCATGGTGGCATACACCAGTAATCCCAGTGCTCTGGAGAGCCCGGCCGGATGATTGCATGGCCAGAAAAATTAGCTTCTTAGTTACATACTTTGTCAAAAAAAATTGAAACAAGGACTGGGGTTGTCGCTCAGCACAAAGGTCCTGAATTTATTTGCAGATTCTACCAAAATAACTCATTTTCCTGAAAAAATCTTATAAATATAGGTCCAAAACTTAGCTTCAATTTACCATTACATAAAAAACCACATGTATACTTATATTTCATTGGTTATTTACCTTTTATAATTTAATACTATTTAGATTTATTATATTGTTGTGTCTTTAAGGTGCAAAAGGAAGTAGCACGGCCCATAAAGAAAAATTATCCAATCTTTTTTATTTCTAAAAGGGAATCTCTTAAGAAAAGTCAACACCCTGCTGATACATGCCAGGCTTGCTGTTCACCAGTGTTTGACACATGTTAAAAATGAATGCTTAATAGGCAATAATTATGTTCTAGCTGTGTCTGCAATTGGGTGAGTTGCTAGCACAAAGTCACTCTAACTGATAACTCCCCAGCAAATGCGACATAATTATATAAAACGAATTCTAATAATGTAACTTATTGAAGGAAATGTACCACAGTACATCAGTAATCTGAGGAAAAACTACACTGAACGACCAACACGACTTGGAGAATGCAGCGAAGGGTTTATAAACACACATTTGATCAAGTTGAGCACACATTGCTTTGAAGAGAAGCATCATTAGGCAAAATTGTCCATTTTAGCCTCTTAAAAATCAGGCACTTTGAAAATCAAGCAGTCTGAAATGTTTAAAACTTCTTAAAATTCATATTTTGTTTTCTAGATATAATTGAGTGACCTTTTTTGGAAAATTTTCTTAGCAGGCTTGCTTGCTCTTGCTTGGAGTTGAGCAGTAAGAGCCATTTTATGTCGATTGCACCATGGTCCTTCATAATCGCAGGGTGTTTTGAAGAGATGGAAGAACAGATGCTTACCACAATCTGTTTGACAAGCCTAAGAGATAACTCAAGATCTAGGTGCTCTCTCCAGGTGCTTTGCTCCCCACTGATTTGTAAATTTAACAGACTCATTTGCATTGAAATAAATATATTATTGAAATATTTGTAACATATTAATTGAATATAAAGTTTACTTTACATTAAAAGGAAAAATGAAATAAAAGTTTATTTTAAATTAAAAGGTTCAGAAGACTGGGTTAATATGGCCTATTCCTTAATACAGTTTACTACGGAGAAGCAGGATGTAAATTTTATTGTAAATACATGCAACATATTTGATAACATGGGCTTTATTGTGTGTCATAGAACTAGTAGATTTGAAACAATTGACACTACTAAAAGTTGTATTTTTTGGAAACTGATATAAAATCTAAGGCATTCGAAGAAGAAATGTATCACAAAAATCACTCAAGCTTATGAATGGAAGCAATATATGTATAGCGAACACATATTTCAAAAATATTTACTCTGGCTTAAAGAAGAAAATCTAGAGTAATTTGTAGGAAAGACAAGCACCTCAAGACTATAATGTTAACTGAAGTAGGTAAGATTTATGGCTGGAATATCCATGGTCTCTTCTATCCAAGAAACTGGAAGTATAAATAAAGAGCAAGTGATGGATTGATAAGAGGAAATGAGTACCAGTATCATGTGCCAATGAGAACTGAACCAAGAAAAGGAGTAAGTGAGGCCCCAGCTAAGGAGAAAGGGGTGAAAGAGAGTTAAGATGCATTCTGGATGTGGACCAACGCTCCCCTGGACAGGGTGTCGTCATGTGCTGCTAATAGGTTCTAATGAAAAATAGAAATAAAAGAGGTGCTAGGACAAATCAGGTGCATTTGGAACTGAGCAACTGGAAAATGTAGCAAAATTTCTGAGGTGAAGCTTTATTAAATGCTTATATCAGGAAAATGCAGGCATCAAAACAATGGTTTGAGCTTCTATTTTAAGAAACTAGAAGACAGATATAGACTACTTAAAAAATAAGAAAAGTTGTGATGAGCAAATTTCAATGTTTAAAATATGAATAATAATAAAAAAATCAGGGTGCAAAAAACTCATCTTCAAAAAGTTCGGTATAATATATTAAGGTCTTGACAGATGGTCTGAAGAGGAGGGGGCTTGATACAAAGTTACCAAAAGTAGGCACTGTGTAACAAACAACTTTCAAATCGTGCAAGATCCAATGTCAACTACAGAAGAGAACATGGAAAGATTCAAAAATGTCATGAAATGCATAAATACTAGAAGGACAAAATTCATCGCATTTTATTTCAAGGATGAAAGATTGTAGATAAGATAAATAGGCACAGAATTATTCAAATGTATAGATTCAAATTTTAATAACACCAAAAGCAAATATAAGAACTTGAAGCTTTAATGATTTTAATATGTTCTACCAAGTAATTAGGAAAAACTATTGATCAGGAAATAAAGCATGAAGGAAAGCTATGATTCATTCTATAATGTCAGAATTACATTGATCAGTCTACAGAGGCAAATAATAAAAAGATACTGAATAACATCTATGATCAACTTAGATACAATATTTTACCAGACATTTTTAGGGTGTTTAACTAAATAAAATGCATAATATATCGTGACCAAACTTACTTAAATTGTACAAAATTAACTTCTCAATTTGAATTAGTGTGGTGAAAATAATCATACTAACATGAAAACTAATGTTAAATGTATGAATAAAATTTAATACATAAAATATAAGCATTTAGCTAGATTTAACATTTATTGGGCAATATATTTCATAGGAATATGGATAAGAAAGAAACTTTTTACTTCACACTTTGCATCTATAAAACCCCAGGTCTAGCAATGTGTTTAATGATGGTTATTGAATGGTTTCTTCCTAAAACTTGGAAAATTAAATAAGAATACTCAGCCTCATCACTTTATCATTATACTCAAATATTTTCCATCCCAACTCAGTATTTTTTTAAACAGGCAAAAGGAAAACTGTAGATTTCAAAGAAGTAAGACTGCCTATTCACATGGGAATAACATTAAATATAGAAAAGATAGAGATAACATAAAATATAAATGCATTTTTAAATGTCAGATGTCACAAGATAATCAGGTAAATCAAATTCTCTTGAAATAGAAGCTCTGGATGATCAAAAAATAGTAAAAATTAGATTCACAGTAGCATCAAATGGAATAAAATTAAAACATATTTAACACAAGAAATGCACACATTGCACAATGATATCTGTGGGAATGCAAAGAGAAGCTAAAGTTTAAATACATAGAAAGATACTTCATTTGATACATTGGAACACTAAGCAACCATTTGCTTCCACTTTTGTGGATAGTTTTAGTGTAACACCATTCATGATCCCATCAGGTTGTGAGTATGTGTGAAGACATACATGCATCCTACAGAAAATCTGTGGAAATCGATGTGAAGATGCCTCAAAGAACTAGCACTAGAAGTCCCATTCAAAGTGGCTATACCCATTCTGTGTATTTTTCCAGAAGAACTACAAACGTCATACAACTGAGATATATATGCACCCACATTTATAGTGGCACAATTTGTCACAGCCAAATCTTGGGAACAACACACCAACTAAGCCCACCAACTGAGCCCACCAACTGAGGAATGGACAAAAGACAAATATAGCTAAGTTATAATGAAGGATAAACTTGAAGCTTTTATAGGTAAATGGATGTAACTAGGGAACATACTCATAAGTGAAATAAATCAGACTCATGTGTAAACATTGTATTGTTTCTTTAGCATGACAATGGGGGTTTATATACATTAATTATTAATATATAATCTATATGAGCTAAGATATCTAGACCACTAATTTCTACTGGTTTACTGAAGGTAGCAGTTAATACTTGGCCAACTTTGCATGCTGACACCTGGTAAGCTGAATAATTACTTTGCAGACCACTACATGCAATATAGGAACAATTGCTGAATGCCCGTCATTCTGTTTTCTGAAATGTGACATTGTTTCTAATGTTTTTAAATTATTTTTTATTCTCTTTTAAATGAAATAGTAAGTAAAAAGAAGAAGGTCATCCTGACCTCTACAGATAATGCAAAGGTCTCAAATAATTATTTTGAAAAGGACAAATTTGAAAGAAGCCCATTTATGAAAGTTGACATCATCTGGTTTCAACACTTACTATGGAAATCACTGATCAAGACGTTGGTATTTTTGCAAAGACAAATAAATACACCAATTCAGTTCATTACTTCTGAGGTGCTAGAATTATCCTTTCAACAAAGACTTCTAAATTATCTCATCACCTGAGAATGGTATTTAGAAAACTATAGTTAAGAATATTTGCTGTATGATTGCATGCAGTCTAACTCTTGAAATCATTGTAACTAGCCATAGACATATGTAGGTGGAGAGAAATTCAATTCTATCTACCCACTTCCCATTTTATATTTTATTCTTACTTCTTAAGTTAGCAAATGTGAATTCCTACAACCCTGATACATCTCCTCACTAGTTCCTTTGAAAATATGTACAAAAGCTGTGAGTTTTTCCAGCATTACCCTATTTATGCTGTTATTGTAACACAAAGAATGTAAAAAACATGATGATGTAAGGAGGATGGGACAGTGACAGAGTGAGAAGACTCAGGGTTGTTTTCCTCTCATATTTTTTCTGCACATTGTTTTTGTATTTTTTCTTTTATTTTTATTAATTTTATTGAGAAACAAACATCGACACAGTTTAAAAACCAATTAGCAGGACAGAATCAATAGTTAATTATATATATATATATATATATATATATATATATATATCTTCATAGAAGTTATTCATAGTACAAGATGCAGACGTGATATCATGTCCAAACACTGATGGAACAAATCATTATTCTCATTTAATTAAAAGAAAGTAGATGTATATCTATCCTAAATATTTTGTATATACAGATACAAAATGGTCCTCCATTTGTATCCCCTTTTTTGCTTATTTTTCTAAGAGATAGGTATTCCACTGCCATTCAAATATTGCAGGTGCTTAAATTCAGCAAAATAATCCAATATAGTCTGGTAGTTCATAATAGTAGTGGGTTATCCATAGGACAGGCAATGTCAGAACTTGTTGACTTGAGCCTTTTACAGCTCAGTATATTAATAAAGTTTTACTGTTTATACTTAATTTTTATACTTTTCTGCTGGATTGTTAAGACTAAGATAAAGCAAGACCTATATAACAAGAAATGTATCTTTTGTACCTAACAAGGTCAGTCAAATCTCCTCAGGATTTACCCTGAAACACAGTATAGCAATTTGTAGATCTTTTGTCAGTGTCAGTTATGTGGATGAGTCATGTCCATTGCCTGACCAATTTACTCTCTGTAAAAGCCTGAGAGAATATTTTCTCTCCATGTGACTCTCCTTAAGCGCACACTAAATAATCAATCACTTTCCTCTATGGCCCCATAATCTCTTTAATCAGAAAATGTGTTACAGGATGTTACAGTACATGTTCTCCTATGTCCTGAGTCCTCACTGACCTTGAAAGGCTGGGAACAAAATGTTGGCTGTCCTTGCAACTCTTCTTTGTCTCTAATTTTTGGTCTGCAAACTTAAGTTGTTAACTATCCGGAAGAGAAGCTTAATGATATTATTACCCTATAACATAGGCAGTTGAGCTTAACCTTAGTATCTGTCTGAATATCAAACATCTTAGACATAGCATAGAAGAAGTATTTTCCATGAAGAATTGATATGTTAAACTTTAAATCCCTACAAAATGTGAAGGAAAAAATAGGAAAAATATAGGAATAAACAATTACATATTTTTACACAGAAATTTAGAAATCTAACCATATACAGCATGGTTATATTACATTATATTATATATAATCTGTATATGCAAAATAGCAAAGATATACAGCTACTTTCTCTTAGTTCAATGAGAAGAAAGTTTTGAATTAATAGTGTTCAGAAAAGATATCATCTTGTACTGTGAATAACTATTATGAAGACAACAATATGCAAAGTATTATTGTACCTTTCCGACTAACCTGTTTTGAAACTGTCTCATTGTTGCTTCTTTCTCAATAAAATTAATAATAAAATAAAAAGCAGGTTTTTCATTATGAACGTACTCCTAGGGAGACTAAAGTGTAAAACAAAACTATTTGAAAATATAATATTTCAGACCCACTCCTAGCCCAGTTCCGGTGAGTGTGTGGAGAGCTTCTTGCTACCCTGCGCTGGCGGGACCAGTCCCAGCCCAGGCGCAGCATGGGCCGGACCCTCTCCCACCCCCTCGGGCTGCCCCCCTACCACTCCGCAGTACCTCCCCCACCACGTCCACTGAGTAGGAATTTCTGCCGTGTTCCGGGAACCCCCAGACCCAGTTCTAGCCCAGATCCAGTGAGTGTGTGGAGAGTTTCCTGCTACATTGCGCCAGCGGGACCAGTCCTAGCCCAGGTGCAGTGTGAACCGGACCCTCTCCCAGCCCCTTGGGCCGCCCCCCACCACTCCACAGTACCTACCCCACCCCGCCCTCTGAGTAGAAATTGCTGCCGCATTCCGGGAACCCCCAGACCCAGTCCTAGCCCAGGTCTGGTGAGTGTGTGGGAGAGCTTCCTCTTCCCCCTACTTCACCTTGCCCCCTCCAGGCACAGCTCAGGCCTGGCATACACACCTGGGGTGTAACCCTGCAGCTTCAATCCCTGCAAAGAGTGTAGAGGATAGATCCACCCAGCTAGTCCAGGAGCAGAACATCTGGCCACAGGGGCACAACAAGTTCACTCTGAAGGGAAGCAGCAAGAAGGAGCTGAGCATAGCAGCCAGACCCAAGCCAGACACAGCTGAATAAGTCCAAACTTTGGAGAGCTGCACCTGAACTTCAGTACGTGCGGAGATTATAACTACAGCAAAGATATACAACAAAGGTCAGAAGATAGTGCTACACAAAATGACGAGAAGGAACAAAATGCAACCTCAAAACCCAAGCCCACCCATAACAAGTGCAGAGGACACTAACACAGAAAAATTTGGAAATCACACAGCTGAAAGCAATGAATCAATGGCTTCTGAAATAAAGAAACAGCTGCAGAAAGATATAGAAGACCTCATACTGGAAATAGAAAAAGAATTCCCTGAATTAATAACATCTGCACTAAAGAATAAAATGCAGAAACATATGGAAGAAAGCCAGTGGCCACCCAGAACAAGTGTGGAGGATACTAGCTCGGCTCAAATGCATGAATTGATGGCGTTGATAGTAAATAAGCAACAGCAGAAAGATATAGAGGAAATAAGAGCACAATTCTTTTCTGAAATAAAAAAAGAACTCTCAGAACTCATAGAAGCTGAAGTAAAGAAGCAACTACAGAAACATAGGCAGGAAACCCAATCTGAAAAAATCACGGCAGTAAAAGAATTTATAACTGCTTCTAAAGAAGATATTGATAAAAAAAAATAGAGATTAGAAAAATGACTGATTTCCTGAATGAGCAATACAGGAAAGAAATAGATCACATGAAGCAGAGTCAAAGAGATATAGAGGAAATTAAAATCTCAATCACAAGCTCACAAAACCGTTTAA
>NW_004524719.1:1259924-1285440 GCF_000260255.1 Octodon degus | reverse complement strand
TGGTTGTTGAAGCTGTACTACCGATTTGGTTTGAAACTGTCTCATTGCTATCTGTTTATCAATAAAATTTTGAAAAAAAAAGAAAATATAATATTTATATCTGTAAAGATATAGTTAAATAGGGATAAATGGAATAATATTATAATATCATGTTTTTGTTCTTCTAAAATAAAGCTATAAAGAAAATAAGAAGAACAATCGAAGATGGAAATTACAGGACATGTATAAAGAACACGCATTAAGTTGCTTTGAATGGTACATTCAGTCTTTAGAAAAGGAAGAGAAAGAAGAAAAGACAGAAGTTTGCTGAGAGACAGGAAGTGGAAGTTTTAAAACATGGGACCTTTTCAGAAATTATTTTTAAATATATTGCATGAACATGACAACTACACTCTACATCATCTTGAATGGAATTGTACAACCATTCGTTTGGACATTAGATTTATTGCTATACTTGTTCAACCTGGATCACCTGCACTTGATCTTTTCAAGTTTTAGTTTGAGGATCTTAATGTTCATTATCACAACAAAAAAAGATAATAAAAGATATTCTAAAAGTAAAATAAAATTGTGGCAGTAATCAGTGTAATTAAAAGATGAACTACCTTAGATGTTGGAAATATCAAGTTGGTTTTCAACAACTTACTGGAAAAGACAGAAGCCTATGAATGTGAAAGAAAAAAAGGAGCCTCCAAAAATTAAATGAAAGGAGTCTTCATTTAAGAAAATCTTGGAACAAGCTGCTCTTCCATGGAGTTGGCTACTGCCTGGGAAAATATGTGGGAGAGATCTGTAAAAGAGCCAGTATTTGAGGATGTAAGGCTAGAATCAGAAAGAAATTGGATATATAAGGATTTTACACATGTCCTTGAGGATGAATATCAATATCATCATCCAAAGAACAAGAAATCTAAGAAAACTCATAGAAAACATTGCAACTCTCCATCAGGGTCAGATTTGGATGGTTACAACAACCACTGACATGAAAACAGACAGCAATGAGAGGCTGCTTTGCTTTAGAATATTCTGCTAGTGCCGAGTCTGAGAGAAGTCATAAAAAAATCAAAGAATGCACAAGAAGAAAAGCAAGAATAGGAGACATAAATCTGATTCCCCAGAATCAGATACTGAGCAAGAAAAACATTTTAAAAAGAAAATCAAGAAAATGAAAAAGAAGTAGGGATTGGAATCAAAACACAAATCACCTAAGAAAAAGACTGGGAAAGATTCTGGTTAATTGTGATACTTCTGACAGTGAACTGAGGAAGGGGATTAGAAAGGCAGAGAGGAGTGCTGCTGGAGCAACTGGGCAATGACTGCTAAATTATATCAAATATACATGTCTTCCTTACTGCCATTGTGGAGCAGTAGTCCAATGTTTTCTTGGTAGTCTGGACCAAGGAGCCTCACCAACAGGGTGATTCCCTATTTAGCTTTTGACTCAGAGTCATAAGGAACTCAGTCAGCTAGGATAATTTTTAACTTCCATTTCAATGGAATCATAATTGCACCAGTAGGGAGAAGCCTTTGCACTACTAGAACTGAAACATCTGTTCCTTCAAAGCACAGCATCATGGGAGTGATCCTCATGGATCACTAGGTCTAATGATAAGTGGTGTCATTTCAATTTCCATCCTTGATTGCTTCTTGGGTCTGTTAATCCTGGCTATAAACAAAAAAATCAGTGTCACGTTTCAGATGCTGCTTCAAAGCATCTACTGCCTTCAGGAGAATCTTGCCCCAGCCCTTCAAAGTTGGACCAATGAGCTGATACTGTGTATAGTCTTCAGAAGGCCATTCTGTCATTCTACAATCCACTTGCTTCTAGGTGGCAGGAACGTGGTAAGGCGAGTGGACCTCATGAGCATGATTTGATTGGAAAAACTTTTTGATTTAGCAAGAATTCCTTGGTTGGAAACAGTACTGTGTGGAATACCATAATGATAGATGAGGCAATCTATGAGTGCTTGAGTGGGACTTTTGGCAGAAAAATTACTTTTAGAGAATAGAAATATATACCAAAAATATAGAAAAGGAGGTAGTTCTGCATCTGTTTGTTTTTCTCCCATGATAAGTGTCATCTCCATATGTTAGCTGTCTCAGTTATACTCCTATTGCTGGGACAAAATATCCAATACCCAAAATTAAGGAAGGATGAATGTATTTAGCTCACAGTTTGTGGACGTTTCAGTCCATACTCCGCTGTCAGAATAGCACCTGGCAGAGAGCAGCAGTTTATGACAGGAGCAAAGGGCAAAGAGCAAGGGGAGTGGCAGCAGCTCAGGCAGCTAGCTAGCCTCTCTTGTCTCTGTATATTGTAATGCAGATTACCAACTCAGGGCAGGTGCAGCACCCACACCTGTGGTCCCAGCAGTGGATCAAGAATCAATCACAAGCTCCAAAGCCACTCCATGAATACATGGGGTTTTGGGGGACAACTAGACACAAATCATAACAATTGACTTTAAAATCTTAATAAATTACATTGCCCTCACCACGTGAAGAGCTTCCAAACTTTCAAACTATATTGTTTACTTCTGTGTGCTTTAGCACAGTTATCCATACTTTATCATACAGTTCAAGTGGTTGAGTAGCTTGGTACCTTAAACGAGCTGCTGTTCTGGGCCCCAGAAAGAGCTAGCAGATTTTATTCAATAAGCTTGAACTAACATGCTACAAATGAAGGATATGTTGCCTCACATATACAGACAAGCCCAGTGGACATTGCACCTCTTCACCGTGTATTGGAGCAGCCCAGGCAACAAGTTATTTTTGCCTCATCTGACATAGCTCACAGCATTATACTCTTAGAATTTCACCAAAGTATAAGCTCCGTGGATGTTAAAAAGATAATTTTAAAAACTTATTCCATGTAAATATCTTATCCATAAGCCTAAAACTTATAGTTTCTTGTTCTCTTTCTCTGATAAGCATAACGACATCAATGTAATGGAATGGGATGACATTTGTAGTAGGAAAAGGTGTAAAACTCTCTGAAATTAAATCATATCACAGTGCTAAAGAATTTACGTAACTGTGAGGTAGGACAGGAAAGTCACAGGGCAGGTTGCTAGTGAGAGAACCTATCTGTATTCTGTTGGCTGCTGAGTATGTCTATTTCAGTTGTCTCTGGAATTAGAGAAATCACCACAGAGCAGTTTTCAAGGCTCACTGTCAAGTGGACCTCAGCTAAAGCTCAGTTAGTCCCCTAATAACCATAAATTACTACTGTGACTGGTGAGCCGTTATGACCTTTTGCATCTCTTGGGTTTATTTGTTTCATATCTTGTGCCCAGTAGTCATGAAAAGTTCTACTCATTTCCTTTCCTCCAAGGAAGCATTACACAGGTTGTAGGTCTCTCAGGTGAAGGAGGAAAAAAACAAACAACAAAAACAACAACAAAAATGCTAACAGTACAAATTTTTTCAAAGTTAATGAAAAATCTTTATTAAAAAACTTTTAATATCAGAACAACAAAAATCTTAAAATTCTCTAAAGTTCTTTCTTAAGGGAACCTGACCTCCACCCAAGACCTTATAGAACTGTAAACTGACTCTAATTAGGGGAAATTAATGGAGTGCTAATGACTCTTTATTATTCAAATTAAAATTGTGCTCATTTGACTCAGATATTTTTGTTTATTCAGATTAAGTATAGACTTCTTAGGGGCTGTGGATATAGCTCAGCAACACAGTGCCTGCCTGGAAAGCTCAAGGTTCTGAATTCAATCCCCCTATCTCCCCAAACAAACAAATGAACAACAATAATAAAGGTCTAGGGGTATAGCTCAGCTACTTAAGTGTCTACCCAGCAAATACAAGGTCTTGGGTTTGATCCCTAGTACCAACAAAATTTAAAGTATAAGCTTCTTCTGTATTGCACTTCTAGATCAACATGATGAAATGGCCAATACCATAGGTCTGTGCAAGTTTGGTTGTTGCAATTGTATATTCACTTTGTCACCACTTATGGCAACTATGCCAGTTCTGTATTTGGAGGCTGGATGGTACCATGCAGTACTTCCCAGTCATAATGTCTTCAGTGCCACTTGCTATGCTTTGTATCTAGGCGTCAGCCCAAAGCCTCATGCAGTCGAGAAGCAGGCTTCTATGGTTTGTGATTAATTCCTCATCCAGTGCTGGGATTGTAGGTGTGAGTGCCCTGGGGCAGGTACTCCGCATACAAATGAAAAGGGAATCCCCTCAGGAATCATTCACAAATTTATTTCTCACAGTATTAGTTCTCAGTGTGCTTGATTAGGTCTTAAAAACAATTCATTCTAACATTCAATCTCCCTGAATGCTTCCCCTTCATTAAGTGCAACTGGAACTTCTTATGTGAGCTACCTTATGGTTCATGTTTAGTCAGACCAACAAAAGAAACTATTGCAGCCCTACTTTGTACCTTGTGCTACAACATTAATTGCAAGATTTCTACTAGTTGATCCTACATTGACAAATTTAGCCTGGTCCAAATTTATGTTCCTTCTAACATCAGCTAACCCTTATCACCCAATTCTGTACAATTTCACCAGAGTAGTCTCTAGAAAGTACAAAACTCAAGAGGAAGTACCACATATCTTTTTATGGGTCATATTTTCTAGACCTTGTATCCAGGAGCGTGTAAGATTATAAATGTAGAACCAAAGAAGAGTGATACAATAATGAGAATTGTCATATTGCCTGAAATCACATTTTACTTAGGCAATGCAGAGTCAACACTCCCCTAAGTGGCCAGCTCCACTGGCATCTTCTCGCAGATCTTCATCTCCACTTACATGTTTTCAGTCCTTCACTGTCAGTGGTCTCCGTCACAGAATAGACACCTGCAAGGCTGCCAGCTCAGTTTGGTTGTAATGAGCCAGGCACAGGCTGGTGTTCACATTGGATTTTCAGGAGTTTCAGCCTTTATTATGCAGGATAAGAGGCTCTGGTTTAAGGCACACATGCACACCTCTAGGACATTATTATGCTTGTGTTGAGAATTTGATTCCCTTTGTCTACTCGTTTCAGCATTTGGTGTAGCTCAACATTTCATTCGCCATTTTCCTAAAATGCTGCAAACTATCATATCAACACTTACAAAGTGCTCTTTGTTTTTTATGAGTGGCAAAATAATGTCTAGTGCAGGTACTCGTGTATCTGTAACATCTGACGGTTGTAAGCACTACCAGTGTTCTCTGTATGAATGGAAATGGGACACTTGATGTCTTTAAATTGAGTTAGACTAGAAATTCTAGAAATAACTCAGACAGCACTTTCTTAAAATTCTTTTTCCATGAGCACTCCTGGTTCCAAAATCTATATGAACGGATGCTATCCAGAAAGATGTAATGAACAAGATGTCTCTATGTATCTACCTACCTACGTGCCTATTTACAAAGGGTCTTTCCGTATGATTTTGACTCATGAGAACTGTGAGGGCTGGGAAGCCTACCCTGTGTTTTAGCATCCCCTGGATAAGAAAAGGACTCTGGGAGGCTTATTTTGCAAGGCAAATGCCCATGAGCTCACGAGCTGATGGTGTGTGTTCTGGGGTGAATCCAAGGGACTGAGAACCAAGAGAGCAAGCACAGTTGGTCTATTTCACACATCAAGGTTTTAGGCAGAACTCGAGCTACATTTTGGATCTTTACAGTTAGAAATGATAAACTGAGATCATGCTCCCCTACTCTGCAGATACTGAAATGATCACTCCTTCCTTGGGATGTGGGATGGCCCACGATAGATGGGAAGAGGTCAGGCCTGTATGTTCTGCAGGGCTGTAGGATGAGACTTCCATCTGTGTGGAAACCTCAGATAACATTTGCTAAGTGGTTACTTTTTTTTTCTTTCCAAATTTTAATGAACTTGATGAGATCTTCAATTTATTTGCGTGTAGTTGAAAATACTTGCAAATAATTGTTTGTAACTAATACTGCTCGTTCATTTCTGTTATTATTTGAGCAATTACAAGTTATACTACTGACTTTTACAAATTAATTCCAATGGTTCATTTTGCAGTTTTCAAAAATGCATTCTTTATTTTCTTAGTTGTATTTTTTCAGTTTGCCCATGACACTTTTATCCTTCTCTAGCTTTTATTTTTTATTTCTAAATTTTTCACTTATGCTTCATTTATTTTTCTTTAAAAAATTTTCATTCTTAAGGACAGGCCAAATAGCTCAGCGGATTAAAGCATGTGCAAGCAGGCACAGGGGTCAGGGGTTCGATCCCTGGGCCAGCCATGCTGGCTCTGCTGCTCTGAGATGGAAACTGAGACTGGATCTGGTGACACACACCTGTAATTCCAGCACTTGGGAGACTGTAATTGGGAGAATCACTATGAGTGCAATATAGTAGTGAGACCCTGAACACCCTGCAGATCCTCCCATAAAATACAAAAAAAAAAAAAAAAAAAAAACAGTAGCAACCATTTAAAGGCTGGGGAGATACCTCAGTAGAATAGCCACCTGCCTGGCAAGTGCAGGGTCCTGAGTGCAATCCCTGGTACTACAAAAAAAATTTGATTCCTGTATCTTAGTATTAGAAATTGACATTAGGAATGCTATTCTGTACAATGTCTTTACTAATCCTACACATTCACATTGCTATTACATCCTGACAAATATTTTATTTAATTACAGATTTCATTAAGCATGAGATGAAATTGTACTGCTGTTTAAGTTTACGAGTGAGAGGATTTACTTTGTGTTTTGACTTCAACTTTAATTTCTTTATGATCACAGAGTGAGAACATGCCCTCCTAATTTCATAGCTGTTTGGTGACATTTGCTGATAGTGTGGTTATAATAAATTGTTTTCAGTAGTCATAAACACATAAATTAATTATTTTGCATATATTTTGAAGTATTTGTTTTTATTAACACATTAAAGAGATATAAATCACTTATAGCCATGGAATATATTTTATCAGTTAAATTACTTAGGGCACGTATAGTCTTGTTTCTTGGTCTACAAAACTGTTGTTATAAACAAACTACACTAAAATATCCACTACTGTGCTGCCTCTCTGTCACCCTCTCTCATTTCTTTCTTTCTTTATTTTCTTCTTTCTGTCCTTCCTTCCTTCCTTCCATCCTTCCTTCCTTCCTTCCTTCCTTCCTTCCTTCCTTCCTTCCTTCCTTCCTTCCTTCCTTCCCTCCCTAATGTCTGTCTCCCTGGTACAAAGGACTGAACTCAGGGTACAAATGCTAAGCCAACCTCTAGCACTGAGCTATACATCAAGTCTTACTGTCTTTCACTGAAATTCTCCTACTGACTCCAATGCTAGACTATTTTGGATGCTATAGTTATGTGAGCACAAAGCATATTTAGCATTAAATATTAACTGTGAATATGAACTTTATAATCTATTTTCTTTGACTCTCATTTGATCTTTAGTCACACATTCTTTGTTTCTTTTTTTTTTTTAATTTTTTTTTCTTTGTTTCTATTTTGTGTCCACAGTCACTTCTGCAACATTTCTCAAAATTTATTTATAAGGTAATTTTCAAACAATGCAGAAATTTCCCAAGTTATATTGCACTCTTCATTATTTATACTTAATCATATTTTACAAATTAGCATGTCTTTTGCTTTTTTCCATTTTATCTCAAATATATTCTTAGATATATCTAAATATTTTCAGCTATATCTCATTTTTCTTTCTTTAGTTTTCCAGTGTTATGGTATTCACTGAAATTATTACCATAAATCACTATTATCTTTGAAATACTTTTCAAATTTCTTGTTAGCTAAGTGTATTTTTATGTCTGTTTGACCTTTCCTTCTACATACCACATACTTTTCAATTGATTGGCTACCTCTCTATTGCATGAACTTTATTTATTTTTCTATAGGTTTTTCTCTCTGTGCGTAATTTTCTATTTTTATTTATTTTTAATTATTTTTATTTTTGGAGGTACCAGGGATTGAACTCTATATCTTGTACTCAAATCGCAAGGCAAACACTTAAGCCACTGAGCTACCTCTAAAACCTGTCTGTGTGTGATTTTATTTATTTATTTATTTATTTATTTATTTATTTAGCGGAACCAGGCATTGAACTCAAGTCCTTGCGTTTGCCAGGGAAGCACTTCTTCCACTGAGCCATCTCCCCAGGCCCTGATTTCATCTTTTAATTTATTGAGAAATTAAAAATTTTAATTTTAATTTATTGAGAAACAAATAGCAATGAGACAGTTTCAAAATCTACTAGTAGGAAAGTATCAATAGTTAATACATTGCATATTTGTGTCTTCGTAGTGCTTGTTCATAGTACAAGATGCAGACATGATATCCTGTCCAAATACTATTAGTACAAATATTTATTCTCATTGAATTAAAAGAAAGTAGCTGTATATCTATCCTAACTATATGATATATACAGATACAAAATGGTCCTTCATTTACGTCCCCATTTTTGTTTAGTTTTGTCAGAGATGGATATTCCATTGTGATTTAATGTAATAGATGTGTGAATTCAGCAAAATATTCCAATATAGTCCAGTAGTCTGTAATAGTAGTGGGTTATCCATAGGACTAACAATGTCAGAAGTTGTTGACTTGAGCCTTTCAAAGCTCAGCATATTAATATGGCTTTACTATTTGTACCTCATTTTTATAATTTTGTGCCAGATGTTAAAAAGCAAGATAAAGCAAGATCTATATAACAAGAAATGTTACTTTTGCATCTGCCAAGGTCAGTCAAATCCTCTCAGGATTTATCCTGGATCCCTGTACCACAGTTTGTAAATCCTTTGTCAGTGTCAGCCGTGTGAATGAGTCATAGCCATTGCTTGACAAATTTGCTTTCTGTGAAATCCTGAGAGAATGTTTTCTCTCCATGTGACTCTCCTTAGAGACACACTCTACATCATCAATCACTTTCCTCTGTGGCCCCAAAATCTCCTTGATCAGAAAAATTGGGACACAATTGAGTTACATGATGTTACAGTACAGGTTCTCCTATGTTCTGAGTCCTAACTGACCTTTAAAGGCTAGGGCCAAAATGTTGGATGTCCTTGCAGCCCTTCTTTTTTTCTAATTTTTGGTCTGCAATTTAAATTTTTAACCCCCCAGAAGAGAAACGTAATGATTTTATTACCCTATAAGAAAGGCAGTTGAGCTTAACCTCACTACCTGTCTGAATATTAAACATCTTAGACATAGTATAGAACATGTATTTTCCATGAAGTATTAATATGTTAAATTTTATATCCCTACAAAATGTGAAGAAAAAATAAAAAGTTAAAAATTTAAAAAATAGGAATAAACAATTACATATTTTTACACAGAAATTTAGAAATCTAACCATATAGAGCATTGTAGGACAATCCTATGACATTTTTCTAGGCTCTTGTTTTCATTTACTACTGTTTTTTAAAGAAATATTTACTTGAGAGACAGTATAGCAGTAATTGGTATGACGTGACAAGGAGTACATATTTAGGAGACCAGAATGACAGCCATTCCAAGCATGAACCTAGCATTACACACTGCTATCTTCAGTACAGGAGCTTAGTACACAGGTATCAGCATATATAGTTAGTCAGGGTGAGAATCCTACCAATTAACTGCTAGTTTGAAAAAATCCGCTGAAGATTCTCAGGATCATTGCCTTAACCACCTTGTGCATATAAATGTATGGTTTTGCCCTTGTCATGTTTCCTAGCTTTTCTCCTAGCCCTTTCTTCATTGTTTAATCCTTAAGTTTGCACTTTTCTTTTAATTGTGTTTTACCTATTTTTATTCCTTCTTTTGAGTTCTTACACTAGGGAGACTATATGATATTTACACATGCGGGCCTGATTTATTTCACTTATGAGTATATCTTAAGGTGGCATGAACTTAAATACAAATGCTTTGAATTGATCATTCTTTGTAACTGAGTAATACTCCATTGTATAAAAATGCCACATCTTTTTCAACCATTCTTCACGTGACGGGCATCTTGATTGTTTCCAAGATTTGGCTATCACAAATTGTGCTGCTATAAACATAGATACTCAGATATCACTATAATATGACATTTTCACTTCCTCAGCAAAAATTCCCAGTAGGGGAATAGATGGTTTGAATATAATTTCCAGTCCTATATTTTTAAGGAGTCTCCACACTGATTTCCACAATTTTTCCACCAGTCTACACTCCCACCAAGAGTGGAGAAGGGTTCCCTTTTCCCCACAGCCTCTCCAACATTTGTTGTGGGTTGATTTCTTTATGATAGACATTCTTTCTGGGGTGAGACGGTATCCCACTGTTGTTTTAATTTGCATTTCACAGATGGCTAGTGATGTGGAGCCTTTTTTCTTATATTTATTTGCTTCTATAATTTCATGCTCTGAGCAGTACATGTTGATCTTGGACTCCCATACCTGGATTGGGTCTTTAAATTTTGGGTCCCTAGTTTTTTTAGCTCTTTATAAATTCTAGAGAACAGACCTTTTGCTCAGTGCTCATCAGTTAAGATTTTTTTCCCCAAATTTGTTTGTTGCCTTTTCACTTTATTGGTAATTTCTTTTGATGTACAAAAGCTTCTCAATAAGAGGAGGTCCAAGCTGTTAACTCTTTCAGTTATTACCTGTGCAATTTGGTTTCTGTTCATGAACTCTGCCTACCCCTATGTCTTCAAGAATTTCTCCTACTTCCTCTTCCATGAGATTTAGTGTTTCTCTTTTAGTTTTAAGATATTTAATCCATTTTAACTTTAGTTTAGTGTATGATGATGGACCTGTATCAAGTTTTAGTTTTCAGCATGAAGAAAGCCGGTTTTCCAGCACTATTTGTTAAAGAGTGTCTTTCTTCCAGTAAGCATTTTTTTTCCATTTTATCAAAGATAAAATGGCTGAGTGTGTTTGTAGTGGTCTCTGGATCTTCTAATCTATTCTATTGATTCTCAGGTCTGTTTTTTTGCCAACATCATGCTGATTATATCACAGTAGCTTTGTAGTATGATTTCATGTTAGGTATTGTAATGCCTCCTGCCTTGTCTCTGTTGTCCAGGATTGTCTTTGCTGTTCTTGGTCTTTTCTGGTTCCAAATAAATTTTAGGAATGATTTCTCTAGGTCTGTGAGGTATGTTGGTGGTAGTTTGATAGGTATTACATTAAATCTGTAGAGCACTTTTGGGAATATGGCCATCTTCACAATGCTGTTTCTTCATATCCAGGAGCAGGGAATATATTTCCATTTTCTGAAATCCTCTATGATCTCTTTTATCAGAATACTGTAATTTTCATTTAATGTACCTTTGACTTCTTTGGTAAGATTAATTCCTAGGTATTTCATTTAATGTGCTGCTATTGTAAAAGGTATTGTTTCTCTAATTTCCTTCTCAGTATGTTTGTTATCTGTGTAGAGGAATGCTATTGACTTTTGGGTATTCAATTGTATCCTGCTATGCTATGGAATTTGTGTATTAATTCTACTAGCGTCTTGGTGGAGTTTTTTGGGTCTTCCAGGTAAAGTATCTGTATCTCTTTGGCTGTGCTTCAAGCGATCTATTCCTTTCCTTTATTGCTCATTCAAGGAATCTGTGCCTTTTCTAATCTCCTCTATTTTTTAATCAGTATCTTCTTGAGAAGCAGTTATTAATTCTTTTACTACAGAGAGTGTTTCTGCTCTTATTTTCTCTATGTGTTTCTGCATTTCATTCATCAGACCCTATTAATTCAGAGATTTCTTTTTTTATTTCAGAAGTTATATCAGATGTGTGTTCCTCTATAACTTTCTGCAGTTGTTTCTTAACTTCAGACTCTATTAATTCAGACTTTTCAGCTGTGTGATTCCCAATTTCTTCTGAACTAGTGTCTTCTGTACTTGTTCTATGTGGACTCAAGGCCTGAGATTGTAGTTTGCTCCTTCTCTTTGTTATTTTGTATAGCACTGACCTCTGACCTTTGGTGTAGAGCTTTGCTGCAGTTACAACCTTAGCACCTACTGAAATTCTTACCCAAGAGAGATTTTATGATTAAAGCTATTATGGTTTTGTATTACAGAACTACAGTAAAGAACACATAATGGGTAATGATATTTATCTGTTGGCAAACTTTTGTAACTAGTGGCTTTTTATTTTAGACAATAAAAGCAATCATTGTGTCTATATAGCTAAGCAGATATTATATTAGTAATTTGTATTTAAGTTAATTCCATTAAGTTCTGTCTGATCACCTCCCCTTTGCTCACCCAGGTTACCGTTTGCCAGAGAGAGAGAGAGAGAGAGAGAGAGAGAGAGAGAGAGAGAGAGAGAGAGAGAGAGAATGCTTTTGTAGATCTGGTTTTAGCAAGGTGTCTCAGCTTACCAGGTGCATATCTAAGAAGTCTGAATTCATCCAAGTTTACCTGGCTTGGTTCTGGCATTTGTGCTCAGCTTCTTCCTGTTGTAGCCCTTGGAAGTGAACCTGTCATGCCCCTCTTACAAGATGTTCTGCTTTTGGATTAGCTGGGTGGTTTTTGCCCCAGCCACTCTGCAGGGACTTCAGCTGCAGTTTCATACCAAGCTTGTATGTTCAGCCTGGGCCGGATCTGGAGGTGTCCAGAAAGTGAGACAAAAGGTCTCACCTACAAGTGGTTCTCAGGTTGGTCCAGATGGATCTAGTAGGTAAAGGGGTGTGCGGAATCTCTCACATGCAGGGCCTGGGCTTGTGCTAGGTCTGGAGGTTTCCCAACAGAGTGGCGGAAGTTCTCACTTACAGACCAGGCTTCCGCTGGTTCTGGAGCGGTGCATAGAAGTCCCAAGAGCACAGCTGAAGGTCTCACTCACATGCTGGGCTTGGGCTGGGTCCAGAGGCATCCTGTGGGCACAAGGAAGTGTGGAAGCTCTCCCACACACTTGCTGGGCCTGGGCTTGGGCTGAGTCTCTGTGTGTGATTTTGCTTTTCTGGATTTTATTTTTTTTCAATCTGATGTTTGAAGTGGCTTACTCAAGGTTATATTTATGTATTAAACATGTTACTGTTCAAGCCAACTGTTTAGTTCAATTATCATTGCAGAGAGAATAGTGAAGGCAAGTTTCAAAGATAAATTACTCCTGTCATTGGCCTTGTGGATCTCAGCTCCTAAAGCAGTCTTTCCATTCCAAACTGCTCAAATATTTCAGTGCACGCACCCATTGCCATGCATATACACACATGTCCAGGCAACAGTGTATTTTAAGCCTTTCACCAACCTATGCCTTAGCATAGTTTCTCATTAATTGTTGAGATTGTGGTTCCCCATGGTCACAGTTGAAATCCACACCGAAGTGAGGTGCCGTCCTGACAGTGAGCACAGGAGATCTTCCTTAGGTTTTCTGCATTGACTCAGCCTGAAAAACCATGCCCTGTTTTAAACCCTGCATTGTTTCTAGGCAGGAAATAACTTTTTCTTATTTGTTTTCTTATTTGTTTCTTATTGTTTTTCTATCTCACTAAATGATCCCGGTTTTATTTCAATATTTCAATTATAGGCTCTTGTAGACACTACAATTTACACCTTGCTTTTGGAAACTATTTTGCTAAATGAGGTAGTTCCGTGCTGTTTCCATATCATCTTTCCTTGCATGTCTAGGCTTTGTTCCATGTCTATTTCACCTAAGACAGCTCAAACAAATTGAAACATTGCTGTTTTGTTTTGACTTAATATACTAAAATTTAAATTTAAAAATCGCATCAAATAGAAATTGGATTTATAAAATGGCATCACACATAGCATTCAGCTGAATTGTGAACGCACTTCAGATTGTGCCCTGCAATTTTATTTCAGTGTATCGACAACAACGGAGCTGTATAATTGTTGGTATCCATTATTGCTAGGTGGGCAACATGACTACGTTCAGGACAGATGACACCAACAACGCTTCCAGTCTCTGGTTGATGACATTGTTAGTTTCTGTTTTCCACTTTTTTCTTTTGGGGTAGGAAATATAGACATTGAACAAAGCCTAGAAAGTGGAGCAAAGACCACACTTTCAAAGTGGAGACACTGCTTCGACAACTATATGTTTTTATGAAAGAGAATAAAAATTAAACTACTTCATTTGAGCTATAGCCTCTTTTTTTTCTTTTTGGTGGAACCAGGGATTGAATTCATGCCCTTGAGCTTGCCAGGGAAGTGCTTATTATACTGAGCCATCTCCCTGGCTCCAAGCTATAGCATCTTGAGTCTTCTTAAGATATTGATTTGTCTCACTGAAAATATGCAAGAAAGTAAATCTATACAGTTTCATTTCAGAGTATCCAAAAAATAGAGGGAAGATTGGTAATAAATATTAAGAGCTTTATAAATTATACATGTGGATTACTGTAGTTCTAGAAAATAACATGCACACATGCACACACGCACACACACACACACATACACACACACACACACGCACACGTGTCACACATGCCCAAAGATGATTGTGCATAATGGAAAAGCTAAAATAAAAGTAGTTACTAAGAAAAATAAGACAATGAAATAAAAAGTGCTTGCTTACCAGCAGAAAACTGCCTAGACATACCTTCCATCCTTTAAGGTGCGGGATACAGCAACCTGTTGCTGCCTTGATAGCCCCTTTCTTACCATTTAATGAAAGTGGTCTCTTCTGGGGACAATTCTTCCCCTAATGAACTCTCCCTGTCCTGTTTCTGATGTATTTTGGGGTTGTAAACAACTCTCAAATTCCTCTCATGTAAAGTTGAAGAACTACTACTTGATTAGTCTTAATTACATCTTGCTAAATCATTATAATACTGAACTAACATTCTATTTTAAACTCTAAAATGTACGTATTCTCTTTGCTGGTCTTACAAAAGACAATTCTAAAAGCAATCCCTCCAACTGAATTTCAGCATTATCAATTTAGACTTTTGACTCAGATTGTACTCCTTTAAGTAACTAAATAGTTCAGTATCAACTGTAGAAAGTAGGGTTATTTGATATTCAATCTTTTACATGACAACTGAGTTACCTGAATACTCTTCCTTTTTTCTAAAGAGATTTTAATTTTTTTCTTTTATTAAAATATGGTTCTAACAAAAGATAACAGGTATGTGCTAAACACAGATGTATTTTACCTTTGGGGTACTTTTGTTTTAACTAGACTTCAGACTAAAGAAGTATTGACAATAATAACAATAATGAACCCAGGTCACTTGCCATTGATTTGAAAGGCTATTTTGTTTCTCTTCAAATATGAGCTCTACAATGTTTGGAAAAATTGAAATTTCACAGAACTTCTTAGAACATATTCCTCATATTACAGAAGATGGAGGAAAAAATGAAATTATAGCACAAGATAGAAATCTTGTAACAAAATTTTTGGAATATAATTTGAAGAGAAATTCAGGAAAAACATTATCGCAAGGATTGTATTGTTTTTGGTGTGCCATATTTGACTGATTACACAAATCCTTTTTTCTTCTAAATAACCATCCTGCATGGGTCTATGTCATGGAATTCTTTTTTTTTTCTTAGTGCTATTACCTAGGAGGTAGTCAGCCAAGATAGTCCTTCCTGCACTGTGCAGATGTGATTATATCAATTAAAGTCATTAGTATTACAACTGAATTGTATACATCATTGTCACTGAAATTATTTTGTCATTGAAATTAATCTTCTGTAACTGGCTTCTTAGTCATGACAATACAATTTGGAAATGAAACTCACAGTATATACCAACCCTTATGGATGAAGGATGAATTCAAAATTGTATTTACTTGAAAGCCGCACACTACGCAGAGGGTTTTATGGGATGAAGCTGGATTATAACTGTATTGCTTGGAATGCAATACAGTTCAACTGATAGTCATAATATTTAATAGTAAATGTATTTTGCATCCTGAATAGACATGAATAATAATGGAGAAAACCTATTACAATTTAATTGGAAAGGCTTAATTTATAGTCTGGGCATGATGGTGCTGCAATCCCAGTGCTGAGGAGGCTGAAAGCAGGAGAATCACTATGAGTCCAAGCTGGGTAGTAAGACCCCGCAACAACCGGGCTTGCTAAATTACCAAGTTGCCGGGGTTAGGCTTGAGCTTGCTCTCCTCCTGCCTTTTCTTCCCAGCATGCTCAGACTTCAGTCATTGCTTTATTACCAGCTTTTGAATACAAAGTAAAAGTGATAATATTCGAAAAGTTGAAAGCCATAGCCAGCCATTTCCTTTACACGCAGTCAGTTTGTGTCTCTCTGTATAATAAATGTAAGCTGTTATCATGAGTGTATAACATTGTCAGGTGAGGGCTTCAGTAGGTTCCCGAGTACGTTAGCAAAGGAACCCTTGGGAGCCTATTTTCGGTGCCCCGCACACACCCTGTGACTCCTGCCCTGGACAGAGGCTCAGTTTTGTCTTCTCAGCATATTAGAAGTGATAGCGTCATGGCCCGGCCCTGCTGTCCTGAGCTGATGAACCACCTGTCTCCCTGCAGTAGAGAAGTGTCTGTGTTGACTGTGTCTCAGGGACACAGGATGAGAATTTTTTCGCTTTAAAATAAAAAATACTGAAATTATATATAATTATATATAAGATAATGCAGTTTGTAGTCTCAGCACATTATTTTGAAAATGATGCTATATAACAGACACTTTCTATTTTACACCATTTTCGAGGGAAAAGAAAACCGAATTCAGACCTTTAGAGTAGACTTTTAGAAACAAACTTAGAGATGTGATGTTAGCCTCTCACTCATATTTCCCTTGATTGACTTCTCTATATTGAACACTCATAACATAGAAAACTCCCTGGTTCTGTGTTTGTAATTCAGAACTGTCACGGGGGTCTGTGGACAGAGCACACGGCTCCGTGGAACTTGACGGGACAACTGCATCTCATGGAGCTCCAGCGGTCTCTCTCATCACAGCATCATTTTCTTTCAGACGTGAAGATAGTCAGTTTTCTTGGTGGTAGCAATCGCACCTTTGACAATTCTGCCATCAATAGAAATAAGTACTTTGATGATGTACATTATTACAGATATTTTTACATGCAAAAGTGATTTAAGATCTGCCATTAAATCTTATTCCTCCATATGTCAATGTAAAAAAATAATACACAAAAGAATATTTATGCTTAAATTTGAATAACTGTATCAATACTATTAATTTCATTGTATACTCTGAATTTTCTTCTATATAGTATAAAAATGACTCTGACAGAGAGTACATAGATTTCCACAGGACACATTTAATTCGTGTGCATCTGTATAAAGAAAAAAAGTCAGAAAATAATAAAATATTTAATGTATTTACCAGGCTTCTGGCAGCACAGGACAGCTACAGTTAGGCAAGAAATGATCCTCTAACTGCCAGCGATGTACCTTTCTCTGATGCTGCAGTTTTGTAATGGATTGTTCCCATCATGACTTCTGTTTCCAACCTGATGCGTCAGCTTCTCTGTGCACTCCATCCGGTGGAGAGAGAAGAAAGCGCGTGGCACACACCCTCCCACCACACTTGTCTCCTGGTTTTAAGCCCATCAAGATCACACTAATGAGGTTCCACTTTATTGACAAGTTACATTGACTATGTGACTTCTCCAACATGAACTATACGATGATTAGGGACCTTCCTATGCCTTAGTATACTCTGTTAAATAAAACTGAACCCCAAAATAGAGTGTGTTAGTGACAATGTTTATTCACTAAGGTAATGCATATTTGTTGATCTTGTCTTACTTGTGAGATAATGTGGCAAATTCTGCTGTCAGAAGGGTAAAGGTAGTACTCATGGTGGCTACTTAAGGAAATTTATATAGTCACAAAAATACAGGAAATAGACATTAAAGCAGTACTTTTTGATGGTTACAGTAATAGACTTCATCGCACTGATGGACACTGAGTCAACTGGATGGAATCAGAGACTTTCAAACGTAGTAGTTGGCACCAACAATTGCCCAGAAATTACAAATTAACGCAAACATGGTGCTCAAGGTTGTCAGCATGGTAAGTGTGCATACTGTTTCACAATTCTGCTCCATCACAAAAAGGAGAGCTTCGTAGGAGACAAAATATGAAGTATTGATCTTAAGACATGATTGAAATGCTACTGACATAGTCTTAACTCAGACTGAAATTCTACTATTAAGATGCAACTGAAGGCTGGCGAGATAGCTTGGTGGTCTAAAGGCCTGCTTGGCAAGCACAAGGACCTGGGTTTGATCCCAGTACCACATACTGTGCTGGCCCTGGAGCCCTGGGTGTGCTGTGCCTGCCACCAAAACTGGGTGTGGTGGCGACATCTGTTATCCCAGAGCTAGGGAGGCTGAGAAAGGAGAATTACTTCAAGTCCAAGAAGCATAGTGAGACCTCGTACCAAAAAAAAAAAAAATATATATATATATATATATATATATATATATATATATATATATATATATATATATATATATATACATATATGTATATATGTATATATACAAATATAATGAAATTGATATTTTAATTGATGAATTGAGATATTAGCCTGAATTATAACAGTGTGATATTCCTGACATAATAATGACTTTATGAAAGCAAAAATGGATTGAGATTTATAATCTGAATATAGATTTTTAAATGTTTTTTCCAACTTTGTTAATATGGAATACTGTAGAGGGTGTTATATGTATAAAAATATCATGTGATTAAATGTGGAAATTGAAGATTTAATTTTGGAAACCACGTTTCAACAATAGCTCTGCTATCTAAAAGCAGCCACTCCCTTTGTTACAAAATGAATGTAAATATGGCCTTTTAATTTTAAGATGGTGAAATCCTAATTTCTGATAGTTTTGAAGACGACACTTTATAAAAACATTATATATCTTACTTACTCTTATTATATGCAAAGCATGTTTATAAGAAATTTTGATAAGGATGAAACATAAACTAGTGCTTCCTTCCCTCTCCCCACCCAAATGCTCCAATTATCAGAGTTAGCACAAACACGTGAAACACTACAGACCTGCTGAGAGACAGAATGCACACATGGACAACAGGTAGGCCAGGTTATTAGGGGAGTCTGACTCGCAGCCAGAAGCAACCAGTCAGGAAGACAAATCAAAATCTCTGCAGGAATTGGTCCTAGATGGTCAGGATTTTCTTTTTTCTTTGTCTTTATTTCTCTTTCTTTCTTTCTTTCTTTCTTTCTTTCTTTCTTTCTTTCTTTCTTTCTTTTTTATTTTTGTGGTACTGGGGATTGGACTAAGGAGCTTGCGCTTGCCAGGCAAGCACTTATTCTACTGAGCAATCTGCCCGGCCCCAGGATTTTCTTAATAACTGATACCTTCCCTAATTCCTAGATCTTCCTATACAGACTCTTCCAAACTATGAGCAACCAGAGGAAATGAAATTCACTCCCACAACCAATCATATAGGATGTCCCACTTCTAGATAGCAGGCCTCGAGATTCTAGATCACACCCATCTCCAACCAACACATTTCTAAAGCTTTTTCCCTTATTGCATTATAAAGCTCTTCTACTTGTTTGCCTGCTTTGTGTCTCTTCCAACTACCAATACGGTTCCAACTCTTGCTCTCATAAGCTCTGAATAAAATGCTTACCCTCCTTTATTTCTGTATTATACACTCCAGTCATGTTGCTGTGATTCTTTTTTTTTTTTTTTTTTTTGTGGAACTGGGGATTGAACTCAGACCCTTGCGCTTGCCAGGGAAGCACTTATTCCACTGAGCCATCTCCCCGGCCCTATTGCTGTGATTCTTAACAACAAAGACAAACTTGATTCATGAAGTTATTTAGAAGATGTAAGTTCACCAGATGTATCATGTACCAGATCACAGAACATTTGATTGTGTAGAAAAAAGAATAATGTATAAAGCTAAATTTAGATGAACATTTAAATGCTTTTAAAACAAAAGTCATGTCATTATAACTCTTTAAATATTTTATCCTGATAGGTTAAGGTTGTTAAATGTACTATGCATTCATAGGTTTGATCTTTTTAATATTTAGCTTTTTTAACCTTTTATTATATCCAAAATGCATTTTGTAAACACATAAATAATAACAACAATGTTGTGATCTTAAGTCTGGTAGACTTAGTTACAAATATTATCTCCACACCTTAACAGATCTGAGATATAGAGAAAAGTAGTATTTTTATTCTTCTATGTAGTGGTAGGAGCAAAAGAGATTGTACAGATTGGCTGTAAGGATTTCATGTAATCTGATGAGTTCATGGATACAGAAGACAAACTCCTGGGCCTGATTCTGTTGTGCATCAAAAATATGATTTGTGTTTTTTCTTAGGGCAGGCAGGGACTTAAAGTGGTACTGGGTGAACATTGTGACTCCAGTTGCTTATAAAAGGGGTCAGTATAACTAAAATCAGACCAAAGAGTTCCCCTAATTTGGCGCAACTCTGTGAAATCTTTTAGGCATGGCCCTGACGTGTTATTCATTTAATGAAAGTCTGTACATTATCTCCAAATTTACATAACACTTGCCACTTCCCTTTGTTAAAATTTGAGAATCTCTACAGCTGAAGCTTCCATTGACTTAAAGCTACCTGGGATCCCAAGAGACCCTCCCAAGAACAAGACTGATCTAGCCTGGTGATTTCTCCGAATATTGCCCCTCTAGCCACGGAAGGTAGACATGAGCAAAGAAACACGGACACAGATAATGACTACTAACACCTTAACACGCAACCTACTTGTACAGTACTTCTTTAGTACCAGAAATTTAACTCACGACCTCACAGCTGCCAGGCAGGCACTGTGCTGCTTAGCTATCCCTGAGGCCATTTACAGCTTGCGTCTCTTGATTCCTATTGTCTCTTTGGCTGGGCATTCTATGACCGCTGAAGTACAGCTCCATAATTATAACAGACTGCAAAGAACTTCAGCTTAGTGTAAAATAGATCACTTGAGAAAACTGTTCATGTTGATTTGTAGAAGACTTTTGAACATATCTTACAGGAATTACTTTTTAAAAAGTATTTCTATGTTTGAGAAAAATTCCAGTTCTCTGTAGAATTTCAATTGTGCATTTGACCTATTCAAATGCTTTCATATTTATGGCATCTTTGTGTAATTGTCAATGTGATGACAATTTATCCATCATCAGCAAGTTCATCTGTACATTTGAGATGACAAATTGGCAAAATGTTCAAGTTTGTTTCATAGACTAAATCTACGTATATGTATTTTTTTTCCTTAGGTACAATATGTATGGTATCATTTTAGACAATGGAATAGAGAAAATGTTAGGATTACCTGATTATGGAAGAAGTTGTGTAAAGTTAATCCCTCCTAAATCTATTAATCTCTTTGCATCTTGATTTTCTTATCATTCAAATGACAAAGAATTAGAGTTTCATAATCCTAACATTTTGTGAAAATATGGTGCTGAATTTCTTTGTTGAACCAATTAAATCCTTGCACACTTGTACTGACATAATGTTGGCATGAAATCCATTACTAAATAGGATATTCATACTGTGTTTAGTAGGATAAGAGAAAGAAACTCAATGATGGCCTCAGAGATGTTTATCTAATAAAATCTTCATGAAGATAAGGGGAATTTATTTGTCTGAAAATAGTAAGCAGAGTGTGTAAAGAATGGGTAATAGCTGCAGAGCGACATGTAAAATATATGACTAACTTTTCCCTCTAAGAATATGTACGTTCCAGCAAAAGGTGAAAGAAATTTAACCTAAGTTTGCTAATGGTGTTTATTTCTGCATGTTTCACATGCAGTATGAATGCATTTTCAAGGAGATTATTTTAGTAAGCACATTTGAAATCAGAAAATTATTGCATGAATTATCTTATGTGGCCCCAAAATAATTTAAATAGTAAAATTAAGATTGTTCCTCACATTTTATTTTGTTTAATGAAAAAAATATAGAAAAAGCTCATTTTTTCTTTTTTTGGGGGGGATAGGGGGCTCAGCCTGCCCTGGAGGTGGGGCTGGTGTGAGATGTGGTTCCGGGGATTAAACTGCAGTAACTATGCTTTGCCTAAGCTTGCCAGGGCGCTTCAGACTGCTGAGCTATCTTGCCTCATTTTTTTCAATGTTATTATTTTTGACTTTGTAAAATAAGTCTGAATTTGGCATAATAAAATATTATGGTTGTGTTTTGAAAACTTTTATCATTTCCAGATTTACATTTTTAAAAATATCAAATAACTTCTTACCTATAAAAGATTTCATGCAAAAAATCAAGACACACTTGTACAAAACCATCTAATTGAAACAATCACTGTTACATTTAAAAAAAAAAACTCCTCTGTATGAGCATATATAATAAGGCCGGTAAATCATGTAATGAGTATCTGTTTAAAATATTTGCTCTCTCAGGCATTTTTTGTCCTCATAGGACATTCTTAAAAGTGTTCAATTTTTCAATTACTGCCCTAATATAGGATAGAAACATAATATGAATTCTCTGCTGAGCTAAGCTTTCCTGAGATAAAATAAAAAGGAGAAAGTTCTAAAATTCCTGTAGTTTTGTCCACACCTGGAATAAAAGTGAGTGGGGGGAGTGAGAAGGGAGAGGCCGCATGTGCAGTGCCTGGACCTTCACCATGAACGACCCGGGGGACTCATGATAAAGATGCATTTTCAGACCGAACCCTGCAGATACGGAATCTGAAGCTCTAGCGTATGTGAGAACTCCCCGGGCATTTCACAAGTGTGCTCATGTGTGAGGAGCTCTGTTCCAGAGAAGGCAAGGGGACACCTCAGGTAGTGCAAGGCCAAGAATTCCAAGAGTGTTCACTGTAGTAAAAATAATGAATTCAGATCTCTTTCCTGTGTCCATTTGTTCAAAGAAGCACACGGGGACTTACACACAATGACAGACCTCCCTGATACTGATTTCCTCACATCAATTACCACAAAGATATCACAACTAGGTACCTGAAATGCTTTCTTTAGGATGTTGCCAGAGTTTTCTTTACCAATATGGAAACTGTCAGCTCAAACCATTACTAACATGTCAGTTTCCCGGGGGATTATCAAGCTTGGTGTACTTATGGGAGATTGAACAAAGGCACCAAAGTTCAGTGTCAACTGTTCTAATTTCAGAGGACATAGATAATTTGTCTCTTCTTCATATGAAGTCTGTTGGACTTTTACTGTGGTATAAGCACCATGGATTTATCAATTCGAGTTGAGTTCATCAATGTGGTGAGTACAATTATATTAGGAAAAAAAATATGCTTTGGTTTTTTAGGTCTGAAAGGATTTTAACAATCATCATGTGTCCCAGTGTTTCCTGATTCTATGGAATATATAAAATTCTTAATGGCTCCTTTTAGTTTCTTACAAACACACATATGTATGCATTTACAGAACTAAGTAAAATAATTGTTAAGAGATTGCTTAAAAATGTGCCCATACATTGGATAACAAATGACCAAAAACTAGAATCCAGTGCTACTGATTGTTACAATTAAGAGAAACTAGATAGGGCCAGGGGGATGGCTCAGTAGAATAAGTGCTTCCCTGGCAAGCACAAGGGCCTGAGTTCAATCCCCAGTTCCACCACCCCCCCCAAAAGAGAGAGAGAGAGAGAGAGAGAGAGAGAGAGAGAGAGAGAGAGAAACTAGATGACAAGTACTTTCTACACAATTAACACACAGAACACAATAATTTGATATATGCAAAAATAAAGATTTACAATAAGAGTATAATAATCATGATAATAATATTGTATTCTGTACTAGATGGTCTATTGCTTCTTTGTCAGGTTTTCACATATTAAGACAATATGAAGCCTACTGCTAATCTGTTGGTAGAGCAGGTGGCAGTAGGACTGTCATTGGTATTTTCTGCCTGGGACAACTAGAACACAAGGCTCATGAAAGCCTTTCACAGGAAGGAGCACCAGAGTCTGCCTAGCCTTCATCAGTGGAGCGCATGGTAAGGGAGCAAAATGTAAACCTGCTCCTCTGAGGGACCTGAAATGACGCTGTTTCATGTCACCACTCTTGGAAGCATACAACGTAGAGTATTAGGAATGTTATTTCAAAGGAAGCAGCCAGGGTTAGGTTATGGTAAAAAATGGGAGCAAAAGCTTAGGCATTTTTGGAAATATATATAATATTCTCTCATGTATCACCACCTCAGGAAATGCTTTCAACTTTCTAATTTAAAGTTATTCAAAACTCTCACAATTCTAGTATTATTAGCCTGGGGAGGTAGCTCAGCAGCAGAAGCACCTGACTGGCATGCTGAAGGTCCTGAGTTCAACTCCTGGTACCAAAGGAAAAAAAAAAAAAAAAAAAAAAGGAACAATTTTAACATTATTAAAGAAGAGAGAAAAATGTGGGGACTTTGGTATTATCTTTTCTATTTCTTAACACTTATTCTTATGTATGTTATGGGATAATTCTCTCTTTTCCATTCACCCTACAATTTCCTTGGCTGTCATATATTTTAGTACCATCTATTCCTCTACACTTTCCTTGTACTGCAGTTTCTTAACTGGCTCATATTTGTGAACTTCAAGGTAGCGGGTTTAGGTTGTGCCTTTTCGGAGTTGATGTGTTCTTAACTACGTGTGTAGCTCCTTCAAATGACTTCTGATTATTGTTCTTCTCTTCTTCCACCTCGGATTAATCATAGAACTATTACTGATACCTTTTGAGCTCCACTTAAATTATAAGAATGAGCTACTTCATTTATAAGTACATAGAATGGGTAGATTCCTGCTTACATTTTGTTGAGCTAGGTGGTTAAAACTCTTCTGAAATGAATAAGAAAGTTAACAACTTAAACAATGGAGTGAGACTATAGTGATTCTTTAGCAAATAGTTAGACCAAGCACAGGAAGCTACAGAGTCTTTTATAAGCTAAATTAACATAAAGGCACAAATACACGTTTCAAAATATCAAGTGGATTTCCAGCATACTATGGTTCAATATGCACAAGGAGTCCATAATGTAGGTAGGACACTGCTAAATTATGATATTCATTTAATGAATATGAAAAGCGGTGAGGGCTGCATCTAGCTTTCTGCATTCTCAAGGAAGGCCACACTCTGTTGAGCAGCTCATTTGGAAACAGTGGAGTACAGACACAGAAGCCCCAAGTTACAGAATTTTAACTGAAACATTTAAAAATATTTTGCAGTCTTTCTTTGTTTTGGTAGTACTGAGATGGAACTCAGCCCTCCGCACATCCGTTTTTCCTTTTGAGACCAGTTCCTCCTTAACCGTTAAGCTGCCTACTGCGCTGGAATGTGCAGTCCTGCAGCCTCAGACCCAAAGCACACACCAAACAGCCACCAGCTTTCTTTCTTTTCCTTTTTTTTATGTAGATTCAAAAACAACATGCACACAGTAGAAATCTCAATTTGAATTCTCCTCTCTTCCCAAGGAAGCCGCATGTCTTCAGATACTGTGCTGCTGGGCATGGGGGTGCATGACTGTAATCTCAGCACTTGAGAAGATGATGCAGAAAGGTTATTTCGAGTTAAGACCAGCCTGGGCTGCAAAGGGAGCTCAAGCCACTCTGACCTGCAGAGTGAGACACTGTCTGTCTCAAAAAGATGAGAGAGACAGAGAGAGAGAGAGACAGAGAGAGACAGAGAGAGAGAGAGAGAGAGAGAGAGAGAGAGA
>NW_004524719.1:1240791-1259824 GCF_000260255.1 Octodon degus | reverse complement strand
AGAGAGAGAGAGAGAGAGAGAGAGAGAGAGAGAGAGAGAGAGAGAGAGAGAGAGAGAGAGAGGAAAAAGGAAAAGGAAAAGATATTATTCTGTGAACCTGGCAATATCAGAGAGCCCTACCTCACAGGATTATAACAGTGAATAGTCAATCTCTGGTATGTGGTGTTATTAAACTACAGTTTTCAGTAGATCAGTTGTACATGCATTAAATGCCTTTTGGCTCTGCCATATTTGCTATTTACACTGGACTTATCAGGCAATATGAAAAGAAGTGTTTGCATATAATTCATAAAGCTCCTTGAGATATTAACAATTGAGCACAAACAATAACCTATATTAATATCTGAACTGTAGTAGAACTTCCCTCCATAGAAGTTTAACCCAATGTTGACAGCCTTAGTCTAGAGAAATGAAAGGGACAATCCGAAACCTAACTGTACATCTGAAAACTGGTAGGTGTTGTAACCCTCAGTAACACTCAGCTTTCAGACTTCAGTTTTCCTGTCTGTGAAACAGAATAGCTCCTATTTCTCAAAACACAAAATGATTAACCTTCCTTTTGGATAGAGGGATTTGTATTACTAGGTAGCAAAAGGAGGTATGAATCAGGCTTTGCTTGTACAGAATATATTTACAGTGAGGAGGTCAAAGAAACTTGGCAAAACTGAGAAATACAATTTTATACTTATACTAAATATTAGACTCAGCAGGAGCTTTATATTCTTATGCTTGGCCTTAATGAGTTGGATCTTATTTTATCACTGTGCGACTTAAAGATACATTGCTGAATAATGGTAATTAGAATTAGGGTTTGATTACATGATGTAACCAAAAAATGTATAAAATGAGTTGAGAAATAAACAAACCAAGAGTTACTGAGCGGTACTTTCTCTAGGTTCTTTACACATCATTAGGTTCAAGATTTTCCTTTTTCATGTATTGTTTAAGATTGTAAATTTCTGTACAAACCAGTTGGAAGAAATGGATGAAATTGCCTTTACCTGAGTCATTTAGTTCAGCAAATAATGATTTTTAGTTTTCACATTACTTATATGGTAAGATTGATTTGTCTGAAAATTTCTAATTTTTGAAAATAGCAATTTTCTTAAATAAGTATAAAACTGTATGTTTTCTCTTTTAGTGGTAGTAAAATATTTAAATGTCTGGCCTCTGTCACATTTACTTGTATTAAATTACAATTTCTATAATATGATATAAATATTTTAAAATATTCCCCATGTAATCTGAATTACATATATCTTCTCTTCTAAACAAATAATTACCTAGAATTCCTCTGATACCCATAATGTTAATGATGCACATCTGGGAAAGCTTTTGACATAAAGATTTAAAGATTTCCTAAAATAGCTTACTTATAAAAAGAATATTTGACATTTTATGAGATACACATAGGAAATTATTTTAAGTAAGATGTATACAACAACACATTCAATTTGATGTGGTTTAGTTTTAAGTAGAAAAATCAAAAGAACGTGAGCATGTGCACATTCACAGAAGCTGTTTTTTTACAGAAGGGCTTAAAGTTTTCCACCATAAAATGTGTCATTTTGGTGTAATAATTAAGTTAAGTTAGATCCAATAAGAAACAAGAAGGCAGAATTGCAGTTCCAAGCGTACCCTGTCACAACCTTCCTCAGCAATAGTCTTCTCAGAGGAGTAGAGAATTCCCCAGACAGGAGATGCGCTCCTTAAGACAGAAGAAAGTAACTTTTTTAAAAAAATTAGTATTTATTTTATTGAGAAACAACAATAAGACAGTTTCAAAACTGATTAAAAAGACAGTTTCAATAATTAGTATATTGCATATTGCTATCTTCTTAGTGGTTATTTATAGATGCAGACATGATATGCTGTTCAATTACTATTACTACAAATATTTCTTTTCACTTACATAAGAGAAAGTAGCTATATATCTATCCTAACTATTTTGTATATACAGATACAAAATAGTCCTTCCTTTGTATCCCCTTTTTTGTTACAGATGGGTATTCCATTGTCATTTAAATATTGTAGGTATATGAATTCAGCAAAACAATCCAATATAGTCCAGTAGTCCATAACTGTAGTGGGTTATCTAAGGACAGACAAAGTCAGAAGTTGTTGACTTGAGCCTTTCACAGCTCATCATACGAATATGGCTTTAGTTTTTACACCTCATTTTTATACCTTTCTGCTGGATCATTAAGATCAAGGTAAAGCAAGACCTATATAACAAAAAATGTATCTTTTGTATCTGATAGGGTAGGTCAAGTCCCCTCAGGATTTATCCTGAAACCCTATACTGCAGTTTGCAGACCCTTTGTCAATGTCAGCCATGTGGATGAGTCATGGTCATTGCTTGACCAATTTGCTTTCTGTGAAAGCCTGAGAGAATGATTTCTCTCCATGTGACTCTCCCTAGGTGCACTATATCATCAATCACTTTCCTCTGTGGACCCTAATCTCCTTGATCAGAAAATTTGGGAAAAAAACTGAGTTACATGATGTTACAGTATAGTTTCTCCTATGTCCTGAGTCCTCACTAACTTTGCAAGGCTAGGGCCAAAATGTTGGCAGTCCTTGTAGCCCTTCTTTTTCTCTAATTTTTGGTCTGCAAACTTAGGTTATTAATCCTCCAGAAGAGAAACTTATTATTACCCTACAACATATGCAGTTTGGTTTAACCTCACTGTCTGAATATCAAACATCTTAGGCATAACCTGGAACAGGTATTTTCCATCTAGTGTGGATATGTTAAACTTTAAGTTGCTACAGAATGTGGAGAAAAAATTAGAAAATAAAAAAAATATTTTTAAAATATGAATAAACAATTACTTATTTTTACATATAAATTTAGAAATCTAACCATGCACAGTATTGTAGAAGGACAGTGCTGTGACTTTTTTTCTTCTCTCTTTTACCCTTTTTTTAAAACCAACCTTTATTTAAGAGACACTATGGCAATAATTGGTATGTCATGACAAGAAGTACATATTTAGAAGACCAGAATGACAGGCATTCTATTACATATTGCTACCTTCAGTGCACTTGCTTAGTTAAAATGTATGAGCATATATAATTAGTCAGGGTGAGAATCCTACCAATTAACTTCTAGCTTCAAAAACCTGCTGATGTTTCTCAGGATCATGGTCTTAACCATCTTGTGTGTATAAATGTGTGGCTTTGTCCCTGTCATTTTTCCCACCTTTTCTCCTTGACCTCTCCTCGTTGTCCAATCCTCAAGTACTCATGTTCCTTTTAATGGTGCTTTACCTTTTTATTTGTATTTCTTCTATTGAGTTATTATACTACTGACTATATGCTATTTACACTCGTGTGTCTGGTTTATTTCACTTATGAGTATATCTTCAAGTGGCATACACTTAAATATAAAGTCTTTGAGTTTATCATTCTTTATAGCTGAGCAATACTCCACTGTATAAAAACACCACCTCTTTTTCATCCATTCCTCAGGTGATGGGCATCTTGGTTGTTTCCGAGATTTGGCTATCACGAATTGTGCTCCTATAAACATAGGTACATATATATCACTATGATATGACTTTTTCAGTTCCTCTGTGAAAAATCCCAGGAGGGGGATAGCTGGTTTGAAAGGATTTTCCTGTCCTATTTCTTTTAAGAAATCTCCACACTGATTTCCACAATGGTTGCACCAGTCTACAATCCCAACAGCAGTGGAGAAGGGTTCATTTTTCCCCAGAGCCTCTCCAACATTTGTTGTTGGTTGATTTCTTTATGATTCCCATTCTTTCTGAGGTGAGATGGTATCTCAGTGTTGTTTTCATTTGCATTTTGTGGATGGCAAGTGATGTGGAGGATTTTTTCATATATTTATTCACTTCTTTAATTTCTTTTTTCTTATTTTTTTTCTTTTTTTTTTTTTTTGACGAAACAAGAATTTAACTCAGACCTTTGCACTTCCCAGGGAAGCACTTATTCCACTGAGCCAACTCTACAGCCACTAAATTCTTTAATTTTGTCCTCTGAGAAGTGTGTTCATCTCAGATGCCCATTTTTGAATGGGGTCTTAAATTTTGGGCCCCTAATATTTTTAGTTCTTCATAAATTATAGAGAGCTCATCTTTGTCTAAGTGCTTATTAGTCAAGATTTTTTTGAATTTTCAGGTTGTTTTTTGACTTTTATGAGATCAGGTGACTGAGTATTTGTAGAGGCCTCTGCATCTTCTATTCTATTTCATTGATCCTCATATCTGGTTTTGTTTTCAACAATACCATGCTGACTGTATCACAGTAGCTTTGTAGTATAAATTCAAGTTAGGAATTTTTATAGCTCTTGCCTAGTCTTTGTTGTCCAGGATTGCCTTTGGTGTTGTAGGTCTTTTCTTTTTCGAAGTAAATTTTAGGAACAATATCTCTCAGTCTGGGAGATATGTTTAGGGTAGTTTGATAGGGATTACATTAAATCTGTACAGCAATTTTGGGAATATGGTTATGTTCCCAATGTTGGTTCTTCCTATTCAGGTACAGGGAATATCTTTCCATTTTCTGAAATCCTCTATGATCTCTTTTTTAAGAGGACTATAATTTTCCTTGAAAAAAACTTTGATTTCACTAGTTAGATGAATTTCAAAGTATTTCATTTTCTGTGGCAGTGTTGGAAAAGTTATTGTTTGTCTACTTTCCCTTTCAGTGTGTTTGTTACCTGTGTAGAGGAATGCTAATGAGTTTTGGGTCTTGATTTTGTATCCTGCTATGCTACTGAATTTGTGATCAACTCTAATAGCTTCTTGGTGGAGTTTTTTGAATCTTGCAAGAAAAGTATCACGTCATCTGCCAATAAAGATAACTTATTCTTTACCTATTCTGATTCTGTTTATTTCTCTCTCTTGTCTAATGGCTCTAGCTAATGATTCCAGAATTATATTGAATAGGATGGGTGATAGAAGACATCCTTGTCTTGTACCAGACATGAGAGTAAAAGACTTCAGTTTTTCCCATTTTAAATTATGTTAACTGTTGGTTGTCATAGATGGATTTTATCAGATTGAAGTAGAGGCCTTGTGTTCCAATTTTCTGTAGGACTTTGAACATGAATGAGTGTTGGACTTTGTCAAAAGTCTTTTCTGCATCAATTGAGATGATCATATAGTTTTCAGATATCACTTTATTGATATAGTATTTTACATTTATAGATTTGCATATATTTAACCATCCTTGCATCCCTGGGATGAATCCTACCTGGTCATGGTGCATAATCTTCCTGATGATTTGCCGTACTCTATTTGCTAGGATTTTATTGAGGGTTTCTGCATAAATGTTGATAAGGGAGACTGGCCTGTACTTCTCTTTTTTAGCAGCATCTTTCCCTGGTTTTGGTATCAGTTTAATAGTTGCCTCCAGGAATGATTTTGGAGGCTTGATTCCTTTTCAATTTCATTTAGGAGTTTCAGAATTTTGGGATAATATCTTCCATACATTTCTTGTAGAATTCAGCTGTGAAACCATCAAGGCCTGGACTTTTCTTTGTCATTAGAATTTTTATTAAGTTTCACAATTCATTGGCTCTTATTGGGTTACTGATAAATGTTATATCTCATTGATTCAGTTTTGATAATTTGTACCTTTCTAGGAATCTGTGCATTTCTTCTGTGTCTTCTATTGTGTGAGAGTAAATGTTCTCAAAGTACCTATTGACAATCTTCTGAATTTCCACTGAGTCTCTGGTAGTTTCATCCTTTTCATTCCTTAATTCTTGTATTCAATTTTTTTTCCTCTTTTTGATGAGGTTAGCTAGGGGCTTATCAATTTTATTTAATCTTTCAAAGAAACACATTTTTTATTCTTTAATACTTTGGACTGTTTTCTTTGTCTCAGTTGAATTAATTTCTGCTCTAATCTTTATGATTTCTTCCCATTTTTTGGGCTCTGTATTTTGTTTGCTTTTTCTTTTCTAGATGCTGGAGGTGCAACATTAGGGTGATTGTTCCCATTTTGCTTTCCTAATCTGTGAGTTCATAGTTATAAATTTCCCTCCGAGAACTGCTTTTATTGCATCCCATAAGTTCTGATAAGTTCTGCTTGAATTTTCATTGAGTTGTAGACCTCAGTGAATATCTTGTTTAATTTTATCTGTGACCCATTGGTTGCTGAGTCGGGTGTTGTTTAACTTCCATTTATTCATGTTTTTATTTTTTTCTGTTTTCTTGTCTCATTTATTTCCAGTTTCGTTTCATTGTGTTCAAATAATATGCATGGGATATTTTCTGTTCTCTTGCATATACTTAAGCATGAGCTATGGACCAGTATATGGTCTATTTTAGAAAATAATCCATGTGCAGCTGAAAAAAATGTATATTCAGCGGTCGTTGGCTGGAACCCTCTGTGTCTGTCCACTAAGTCCATTTGTTCCAAGCTCTGTTTCAGTTCTTCTACTTCTTTGCTAATTTTTTGTCTGCTTGACTTATCTTTTTGGGCTAAGGGGTGTTAAGTTCTCCTGTAATGATTGTGGTCTTGGATATTAGATTTTTCATGTCCATTAAGAATCATCTTATACATTTGGGTGCTCCTGTGTTTGGTGCTTATGTATTTATGAATGTTACCTCTTTCTCTAGAATTTTTTCCTTAACCAGTATATAGTGGCCTCTTTATTTCATTTGATTATTCTTGGTTTGAAGTTGAGACTGTCTGAGAATAGGATTACTACCTTTGCTTTTTTCTGGGGTGTTGAGGCATGTACTATTGTTTTTCATCATATGACTTTCAGCCTATGAATGTCTTTATGAGTTAAGTGTGTTTCTTGTATACAGCATATTGTTAGATTGTGTTTCCTCATCTACTGTGCCAGTCTATTTCTTTTAATTGGTGTATTGAGTCCATTTACATTGATGCTTATAATTGAGATGTATTGATTTATGATCAATATGTTATTTACCTGCTGATATTTCTCCTTTCACTCCTGTCTTTAATTGAATACCCTATTTAATGGGTTCCTTCTGTTCTAACTCAAGGAGTTCTGATCATTTTGTTTCCTCTCTAGAACATCTTTCAGTAGTCTGTGTAGGGTTGGTGTTGCTACCATGAAATTCTTTAGTTGTTCTTTATCATGGAAGTATTTCACTTCTTTATCAAACTTGAAAGAGATTTGTATAGGGTATAATAGTCTGGGCTGGAATTTATTTTCATAGAAGACTTGAAGTACTCTGCTCCATGCTCTTCTTGCCTTCATGCTTTGTGAAGAGAAATCTTGCCATTATTTGGATGGGTTTTCCTTTAAATGTGATCTGTTTCATTTCTCTAGTAGCTTTCAGTATATTGTTCTTGTGCTGGATTTCTGGGATCTTGACTATTATATGCCTTGTTTCTTTTTAATTGGGTTGAAATTATTTGAAGTTCTGCGTGTGTCAGTTACCTGAATGTCAGATTGTTTTGTCATATTTGGGAAGCTTTCTTCTATTACTTCTGCCCATATTCTTTTTATATCATTTGTATTTTAATTTCTTTCTCATTGATGCCTATTGGTCACATGTTGTTCATCTTTGCATTTTATTGCAGGTTCTGAATTATTTTTTCCTATATCCTAGTTGTTTTTGAGAAATCTTTTCTTACCTTTTCACTATTTGTGACAGTGTCTTCAAGATCTGAAGCTCTACCTTCACTTTCACTCAAATGGTTTTGCAAACTTGTGATTGAAATTTTAAGTTCCTCTGTATATCTTTGACTTTATTTCATGTTATCTATTTCTTTGCTGTATTGCTCATTCAAGGAATCTGTCCCTTTTCTCATCTCCTCTATTTTTTTTTATCAGTGTCTTCTTGAAAACCAGTTACTAATTCTTTTACTTCAGGGATAATTTCTGATCTGATTTCCTGTATATATTTCTGCATTTGATTGTTTACTTGACACTATTAATGCAGAGATTCCTTTTTTTATTCAGAGACTAATTATCTTCTGAGTTCCTCTATACCTTTCTGCTGTGGTTTCTTTACCCTCGTGTTTGTCCTTTTGCATAGCACTGGCTTCTGACCTTCGTTGTAGAGCTTTGATGCAGGTATAAGCTTAGCACCTACTGAATTTCAGGTGCAGATCTGTTAAGTTTGAGTTTAGCAAGTTGTGCCTGGCTTGGGTCTAGCTGTTGTGCTCAGTTCCTTCCTGCCGCAGCCCTTGGAAGTGAACCTGTTGTTCCCCTCTGGCACAGCAGCCAACCTGTGGTGCCCCTTTGTTTTGCCCCTGGCCTAGGAGGCACAGTGGAGAGCAGAAGTTCTTCCACACTCTAGCAAGGCCTGAGCTTGAGCTGCTTCTGGGGAGTTCCAAAAGCGGGGCACAAGTTCTCACCCACTTGGTGGGCTTGGAAGATGAGCTCAGCAGTGGTGAAAGGGTCCCTAAAGGGCTATAGAGGGTCTCACTCACGCGGCCTGCCTTGGTTTGTTCCACAGAGGTTCTGCGGGTGCATGGGAGCCGGAAGGTTTCCCACACACTAGCTGGGTCTGAGCTGGGGCTGGATTTGGGGGTCCCAAATCCGCCGCAGAAATACTCACTCATCATGCCTGGGTTTGGTCTGAAGAGTTCCTGTGGGCCAAAAGTAACATTCTTACCACGGGTGAGAAGTTGAAGCTCAGAGATTTTTTTCAAAACTGATCTCAGTAAAACACTTTTTATCTTCCTTTAACCCTCAACTTAAGTTAGTTTCTTCTGCACAATTGCATCTCTTTGCTAAATCAAAAAGAAGGGTAATTTTGTTTTATCTTTTTGAGCCCTCAGTCTTGTACGGAGAAACTTATATAACCTAAAATTTATATTGAATATATTTCTGAGCTTTTCCCGTAGTAAAATGTCTTGTGTGAATCGCTTAGGTTTAGCCAAAAATATCCCTACATGGTAGGTGTAAGATATTTTTCTTCCTCTACAATATCCACATGAGATAAAGAATTAAATGCCGCACTGTAAGAACTCATTGAAGCAAGTATCTTAAAATACAGTCGTACAGGGTGTCAGCAGGCCATGTTGCAGTTGACGCTTCCACTTTCCGAATATTAACCAATGCTCTATGAATTACATAATGTAGGATAGTTTGAACCTCTATCTATATATTTAGTTTTCAAAGTGAGAATAAAGCAAGACTGAGGAAAAATTCAGAACACAGAGTACATTCAGTGCAACATCAATTTATTCTAACACATTTTTATTTGACAAAAATTACCTTCAAAAAGTAGATTCCAGTCTGAAAAGAAGATAATTAATTACCCTATTTTCTCTGTTGCTTGAATTTACTCAGTTATATCTACAGTAAGAAAAAATATAGAGAATAAAAAAGTTTAAAATAGCAAACTTAGGGTGTTGCTATAAATAATCAGGCTATAAATTTTACAGATGAGGAAATGAAGCCATAAATCTGTGTTAAATTTATATAAGAATGAATAGCAAGTGTTATACTCAAAATTGCAATTTTTGTTTTCAACAATTTTTTTTCACTGTACTCTTACAATTTGTTTCATTTGTTTTCTTTTTTTAATTTTTTTTAATTTGTGTGTGTGTGTGTGTGTGTGTGTGTGTGTGGCCAGCTCTGCCCACCAGGGGGCAGGGCTGGCTGGCATGTGGTGCTGGCGGATTGAACCACTGTCAGCTGTGATTTGCTAACTTTGCTCTAAGTAGGTGCTTTAGACCACTGAGCCATCTCACCAGCCCCAATTTGTTTCATTTGTATTACTCATTTAGCTTGGTTGAAATAAAATTTTGTGCTATTTTCTGTTTCTTCTTTGTATTTCTATTTCTCTTCTTTTTTGTGGCTGGCTGAAATAGAAATATTTCGTTTTTATAGAAGAATTATAAAAAAATTTTTGTGGGATGAGACTGGCACTGCATGTGGTGCCAGGGATCGAACCACAGTCCCTGTGCTTTGTCTAAACTTGCCAAAGCAGGCGCTTTAGGCCACTGATCTATCTCGCCAACCCCTCTGTTTCTTCCTTGTAAAAATTATTTCTGTCTATGTCATATAATTACTATGAAGGTAATGGTACACATTATCTTAACTATTGTTATTCTCTTATAAGTTAGTTATGAAATTTTATTTTTTTTTCTTATAAAATAAAAGGAAAGAAACAGACTCAAGGACTCTTTTAAGCTCATGTCAACAGGACTTCTAGCAAAGGCTCTAGGGCCTGGTGTGGAGCAGAGTTTATTATATCTCAGAGCTATTGGGCCCCGTCTGACTTGGTATAATTGAGAAAACCTACCACAGAGCACAGCCAACTTAAGATTGCACAGGATACTGCTAAGGGAAGCATATGTACTTTTGCTAATCATAAAAATTGACACATGGTGTTTTTGGAAACAAAAGCAGAAATAAATATTTTAAAGGAAGTAGATTATATGTTTGTGAGTTTCTGTAAATTACTTCATTGGTGAGTCAAAAAGAAATCAGTAAGGGAAAAGAAGGAAGACACAGGAGGGCACAGCACCCCTGGTCCTTGGCAGCGAGGGTGCTGACATAATGATCTGGTGACATTTTACCTGTCACTGATGAAATGCTTCCTGCAGGGTGTCGGCTAGCATCGTCCCTTGTCGCTGCTGTACAGCTAAAGCATAAAATTCAAGTAAAAAATATATCCATTAAAGTTTTTTTTTGTTTTCATTTTTGATTTTTGCCCAGGGAGATAGCTCAGTAGAATAAGTGCTTGCCTAGCAAGCGCAGGGTCCCGATTTCAATCCTGGTAAAGAAAAAAAATAAAATAAAATAAAAACTAAAAATAAGTAAAATAAAATAATTTCTTTCTAGGGTCCAAGGAGTTAACTCAGTAGAATAAGTGCTTGCCTGGAAAAAAAAAGAATGTATCTGTTTTTAGAATAGATATGGTTCAATCAATTACTGCACATTTGTGCTACAAAATTTTCATTCAATACTTACACAGAATTTAAATTTAAATGTTCATTCTGCATTCAATTTGCTCATGTATCATTGGCATTTGTTTTGGTTAGAAACCAACAAGAGGATTATTGTGGTTTATTGTTATATTAGAGAAAATCCAAAAACCTCAAGTCAATTTTTACAAAAACCATGTAAAGGAAGTTTATTCCAAATGCTATTATACAATTCCAACACTTTTTTCAAAATTAAATTATATTTCACATTGATGGAAATCATGAAAAATATTTATACTCTTCCATATTATGACACAACTTTTCAATGGAATAGTTCTTGCTATAAATAAGATCTTACTGATTTGTATAACTGAACTAAGTCTATAGTTCTTTGTGATAAAGCATTATGACTTAGTCAATGATTGTTTTAAAAGTTTTAAATCTACAAATAAATATATGGCTTCACTATAAATACCTTACATAGTGTATTACTTCCATGATCAATTAGCACCTTAAAGATGCATTCTTAACATTGTTTTGGTAAGCTGAAATACAGCAGAAAATTTAACACAGTTCTGAAATACTAAACATACATTTTTGCTACATTTTAAACTATATGGTAATAGCCAGTAATGGTGGTACATGCTTGTAACCCCAGCACTCAGGAGACTGAGGCAGGAGGATCTTTGTGAGTTTCAGACCAGCCTGGGTTAGACAGTGAGCTCAGGACCAGCCTGGACACAGCAAAACCCTCTTGCTATGTGAAAATTTCAAGTAAGACCACTGGCAGATAAAGCAATTTTGTCTTTAGAGCATTTTCCACAGTAGCTGGTTTCAATCATATAGCTCAATAGAATAAGTGCTTGCCTGGCAAGCACAAGGTCCTGAGTTCAATCCCTGGTACAGCAAAAAGAAAAAAAGAAAAGAAAAGGAGGTTCTTTCCCTTGAAAATTTTAGGATGTATACTTCCATGTTCATGACTTTTAAGGACATCAACAATGAAAGAATACTTATTTTCAATATTTGCATTGTTCACTAATATGAACACCTTCTAGCGTAGATCATACCTAAAACACAGCCCTCCCCCCAAAAATGTAAATATAGATCACTGTGATCATAGCAATTCAAATCATCTGCATATTCAAGGAAATTATCCTTATGATCAACTAATTACATGCAGAATGGGAGAGATCAGTTGCAAGCAATATATTTATCTACACAAGAAATTAATATGCCAAATATATAAGACACTGAAACATTCAACAGGAAGAATAGTAATATTATGTTCATAAAACTGACAAATAATCTGAATAAATTTTTTACCAGAAGACATGCAAATAGTGAAAGGTTTTTGAAAAAAAATGTTCAACATCCCAGAAGCATTATGGAAATGCAAATTAAATCACAGTGAGAAAGATATATCATCTCACCCTAGTAAGAATATTAGTTAAAATACAATGAATAAACAAACAAATAAATAAATAAAGATATTGAGAAGCATATGGTAAACAGGGATCTTTTTTAAAGGGTTGATGGGGCTGGGACTTTAGCTCAGCAGCACAGTGCGTGCCTGGCAAGTGCAGGGTCCCGAGTTTGATTCCAGGTACCAAAAGAAAAAAATGTTGATGGGTTATAAATTTCAAATTATTTTTGATAAACAATATGGAGACTTCTCAAAATGTATAAATAGAACCACCTTAAGATCCAGCAGTTATCCTTAGATAGATAGATAGATAGATAGATAGATAGATAGATAGATAGATCTATATCTAGATCTATATCACTATTCACAATCTCTAAAATTTGCAACCAACCTAGGTTCTCCGGGAAAATGAAAAATGAATAGAAAATGGAAAACAAATTGCAATCATTGTTATTTGGAGCAATATGAATAGAATTGGAGGAATTAACATCAACCAAAATAAATAATGTGAATAACTACAGTTACTGCATAAAGCTCTTATGTGGAAACTGGAATACTTGATCTCCTACCAGTTATGAGTGGCTGAGAAGGCAGCCACAAAAGTAGAGATGACGAGATGACTAACTGCCACAGGAATGCAGCAGTGCAGTAGGCACAGGCTTCTAGTACTCAGAAACAAAGAGGGTACTCAGTTGACAATAATCACGTGGATCAAAAGAGCAAGTAAAAAGGAACTTGAGCGCCCTTAACGTGGAGAAATGATAAATATTTGAAGTGCTAGACGCACTGATGGCCCCAAGTGATCTACATATTCTGTATATGTTAAGTTGAGCTGACATGCCGCAGCCCATGACTGTGGACAGTTATGGCCTGTTAACACTAATCAACTTTTCGTGGTTTCATGTTGTCTCACAATTCTGGTGTAAGAATGCAGGACAATGCTTGTAGATGATGGCTCTCTACTGGCAGTCGCAAAGTGTAGGCATCACACAACAGAAAAATACTCATGTGTGCATTGAGGTTTCTCTCTCTCCTTATAAAATCACTGTTATTTAGTTATAAAGGCTTCATTGTGGCAACTTAGCCTGCATTGTCTTGCACCTACTCCAAAACACAGCAGTGTGATTAACTACATCACAGTAGGTGAACCCTGGGGAGGCGTTCCAACTAAATCCACCCATAACGGTTGCTTTTAACCCTCAGTGTGAGGCTTCCCTAGTGTCATGGACATGCACATGCAAATTGCCTTTGATCTTCTAAGCTAAAAATTTCAGGTTTTTATCTCTGTATACCACTTATTGATTGTTTTTCTGGTTATCAGGTGCTATATATACACAGGAAGGTACCACACATCCTGTGTCAAGATTTTCATCCTCTAGCGAAGATTGTTATTTGAGCTCCAAGCTTTCAAATCTCCGGATGCAATTTACAGATTTCCCTCGGAGTTGTATTGTAAGCAAAGCGATTTCAACATGGTCATGCAGGCGTTTACTCATTAAGTATATGTTGGGTGCCTACCGTGTGTATAGTGGATACGGTAGTCATGGAACACAAAAGGAATAAAACTCTTCCTTGTGTGCAGCCAGGCTGCTATCCCAAAAGGCAGAACTTAAAAACATTCCAGCTGGGGAGATAGCTCGGCAGCTTAAAGTGCCTGCCAGGCAGGCTCAGTGTCCCAAGTTTGATCCCCAGAAATGCAATAAATAAATAAGTAAATAAATAAATAACATTCATAATTCACTTATCAGCTGGGTCATCTACTTATAGGAGCATGCTTACAGGAGGCTGAGGAAGGAAGATTACAAGTTCAAACCCAGTCCTTTTTATATGAGGAAAGAAACAAAAACAAATAACAAGAACCAAGATTAAAAAAAACCAACAACAACACCATGAGACAATAAAAGTGGTACAGAATGTCAAAACAAGAAGAGGAATTTAACAATGGTTTTCATATTACAGATTGTTATTGTCAAATTTGTTGCTGAGACTACCAGATATGTACATGTAAGATTGATCAAACATTTAAAACATTAACCCTTTCTTTCCATAAACCTTGAAATAGTTTTTCTCCTGCTTTTTATTATTTTTAATTTATTTTAAAGAAAGTATAAAGATAGTATAGGTAATATAGTGACTTAACAAGTGTATATCACACAATACTAAAAAAGATATAGAAAAGCTGGAATGTGTTGGTGACAGACCCTGGTTTCTTTTTCTTTCTTTCTTTTTCTTTTTTTGGAGTTTCACAACTTTATTGAAGTTTAAGTATTAGGACCAGCTGTCATTGAATTTTGAAGAAACTCAGGTCAGAAAAGTAGAGTAAGTACTCACAGGAAACAAAAATAGAAATCAGGTTTTCTTTTTTTCTTTTCTTTCCTTTTTTTTTTTAATTGAGAAACAAATAGCAATGAGACAGTTTCGAAACTGATTAATAAGACAGTTTCAATAGTTAATACATTGTACATTGTTATCTTCTTAGTGGTTATCCGTAGTACAAGATGCAGACAGGATATCCTGTCCAAATACTATTAGCACAAATCTTTCTTCTTATTGAATTAAGTGAAAGTAACTATTCTGCATATACAGATACAAAATGCAGACACTGGTTTCAATCCCCAGTTCCACAGTTCATGGGCCAGGAATATAGCTCAGTGGTGCAGCACCTGTCAGGCAAGTTGAGGTCATGGGTTCAATTCCTGATACAAAAAAAGTCCCAGTCTGAAAAATAATAATAACAAATACTTTTCTTATCAGCTTCATAAAAAATGAAGAAAGGATTACGATATTTGCTAAGGATTGTAGCTTTAGATGTGGTTGGCAAGGGTGACAGTGCTGCGTAAAGCGGGGGGAGGGGCAAGGGAAGCACTGCTGCTGGAGCTCCCCCCTCCCACCCACCAAGGCTCTGCAGTCTGGGAGACCCTGCACAAGGTCCAGATGCAGATATGCGTGTGCATCCTACAGTGTCAGGGCACCTAAGCAAGGAACAAGAGTAGGAATGGAAAAGACAGAGAACAGACTGAAATCAAAGGGAGGGGGGAGACACAGTTAGTGGGGCTTGTAGCATTCTAAGTCATCTGGCTTTCACAGTGATGAACGTGGGAAGTTGTTGGGAAGTTTTCAGCAGAGAAGTGGCAATAACTGATTTAGAACTGGCAAGATAGCTAGGACAACTAGAATGGAAGTAAATTCATGAAGAGAGTAAGGATTTGCAAAGGCTTTGAGTAGGAGACTGTAATTAGCTTTAGGTGCTATTTGTGAGGTTTGAATGTTTCTTATACAAGGTATGAAAAAACAACAGAGTATAAGACATTTCTAAGATCATGGGTGTAGCTATGTGATAACAGGACAATTGGGAAGACTTATTTGATTATTGCAGATTAAAGTGAAACTAGAAATTGAGATGAAATACTCCACTGAAGCCTCTTTACCACCTAGAGTTTCTCTTCTCAGCAAATTACATTGAGCAGATTTTTAATATGAATTATTTATTTATTTATTTATTTATTTATTTATTGTTTTTTATATTCTAGGGAAGGGTCTACAGGGTGTTCAGGGTCTCACTACTAGATCGCACTACTAGTGATCCCCCTGTTTGCAGCCTCCCAAGAGCTGGGATTAAAGGTGCGCACCACCATTCCCAGTCTTAATTGCCTACTCAGCGCACCCCGGGAGTGGGGCCAGCACGGCAGGCCTGGGCATCGAGCCCCGGCTCCTGTGGCTGCTTGCAGGTGCTTTAATCTTCGGAGCTATTTGGCTGGCCCTGATCTGAAATATTTAAAATAATGATTATATCCCTCGTAAGCAAACAAGTTATATATATACTAATTCAATACATATATTTATTAACTTATCATTCAACATACTTCTTGAGTCAAATGCATACAACTCTACAGTCTAACTTATGACATTTCTATACTTTTTCTTACTTCATGAAGTTATTCTCAAAGTTGGTTGTAGAAAATCATTACAGGGCTATGTTTTTATGTTTCTATTGGAAAAATTAAGAAAATATAGCATCAAAATTTTAAAATATGTACCTGTATGACAAATATTTTAATTATTTAAATGAAATAAAGTACAGCATTAGTTTCTAAGATGGAAATGAAATATTAAAATATCCCAATTGATAGGCAAATAGAAACTCTAATTAAAATATTTTGCTAATGGGCTGGTGAGATGGCTCAGTGGTCTAAAGCACCTATTTAGAACAAGCTTAGCAAAGCACAGGGACCACGGTTCAATCCCCCAGCACCACATGCCAGCCAGCCCCGCCCCCTGGTGGGCTGAGCTGGCCACACACACACACACACACACACACACACACACAGAAATAAATATTTAAAAAATTATCTTGCTGAACATCAACTTACAGTGCAATTTAGATTGTCTACTATAAGAACATCAAAATTTTTCATTTCATTTGTGTTAGTTGATTAATAAAAATATTGGGCAGAATACATTGAGTCACAAAGGCTCCTTTTAGTGACATACAATGGTATCTTAACATTCTGGGAGTAAACAAAAGACAATTGAGACATAATTATCAGTATATAAATTATATAGCAGCAATGAAGCTGCATTCTCACTATCCATATGAATTCTTCAGTGCAAAATTAATTAGTAATATGTAATTTTAACATGGAAGATTTCCTTTCACTTCATTTATTATTGTGTATATTTATGGAGTACAGAATTTTCTATTTTAAAATATGTATAAAAGTTCAAATCAAGAAAATCATGTTAATCTTCATCTAAATATTTATCATTCATTTGATAAGGAAGCATTAAAATTCTTCAGTTCAACTCCTTTTTTTATGTATTTAGCGCACAGCCCACAGGGTCTCACTACACAGATCCGACTCATAGTGATCCTTGCTGTTTTTCAGCCTCCCAAGCACTGAGATTACAGTGTGCACCACTATGCCCAGCCTCATTGCTTCTCGCTGCACCCTGGAGGCGCGGTGGGAGCGGCACGCTGGGGATGGAGCCTCGGCGGCTGCATCCGCGGGATCAGGAGCTCTGCTGAGCTAGCTGACCGGCCCTACCAACTTGATAATATTTCACTCTTAATTGGTGCTACCCGAGATTTTATCACTCATAAAGTTGTTTTCATTTATAGGAATATAAATTACAAAAAGTGAATGGCTACTTTAAATTATGTGAATTTCATTAACAGGAAATAATTTCCAAGGATGAATATATTATTTGATTAGAAGCTAAATTCAAAGTAAGCACATCTACTGAGAATGGCAGTCCACTAAGTTGTACATGAGCTCTCATTCTCTCGCACTGTGCCTTAAAACACTTTTGCTCTTCTCTATTTCATAGCTTCTAGACTAGGAATTAGGGCAACTTTAAATATACATCTAGTACTTGAAAATGCATTCCATATAAATGTTTTTAAATCAGTAAAAATGTACCTTAATGCAATAAAAAGGCACTGTAAGTTTAATGCACCACACTCGCATCTTATAATACACCTGAAAATTCACCTCATGTCTTGATAGGCATTTTAAAATACTTCATAAACCATCTTTGAATTTTACTTTCAAATAAACTGCCCTTAGTGGAGCTATAAGCACCAGGACCTTGAATGGGAGCCAGCAGACACTGTGTAAATATCCCCAGGTAAGTTTGCCTTGAAGAATGGTTTAAAAATGAAATAGAAACAAGAAATTCTGAACTTCTAAAATATTTTACTTGTTGTTAATCCCATTCCTATGCTATTACATCTAGGGTTGATCTGACTTTGTGAACACCCACGTGCGTTTGGGTGCACACGTAATTTGTTGATGTAGCCTTCTTTCGTGGAGCTCACCTTCCACAAGAACATGAGTATATTCCTTTGCATTCCTGTTCCTCTTGGAAGGGTATTCTTCAGGTCAGCTTTGCCAGTGGTCTACAATGTCCTTAGGACCCGGCCTGATGCTTCTATGGACTATTTCTTCGAGAAGCTGCAGGAGCTTCAGAAGTTCTTCATTCCCAAGGTTTCATCTGAGACTCAACTTGGTCTTCTTCCAAGAGTCAAAAGTTCTTTTCAATTGCATTTTTCTTAGTGATGTTTATTTGTAAGATCTATTTCCCCTTTTCTTAAAATATAAAACATGATTGTAGGTGTGGATGACTGCTTGTTCTGTTATTTCTGCCGCCATGAGCTATAGAAAGTCAATAGGGAAAATTCTGTTCCTGAAAAGTACCAGCAATTTTACTGGTATGCTCAATTATATTGCTGGTACTTCAGCTTATTTCAATGCTAATCACATATGTATAAATAAAACATTTGCAATAATCTTTATGGAAAATTAAGCATTGTAGAGCAGAGATTAATAAATCTTTACAGGATAAATTTATTATATAAAATTATGGAAATGTTTTATAAAGAACCTCAATGTAAATTATAAAGTTCTTTGAAAAATTCAAAGGGATTTCAAACAATCTCTAGATTGAATTAAAGTAATATACATGAAGGCCATTAGGTTAAAAAAAATGGATTTTTTTTTTTTTTTTTGGCAGAACTGGGGATTGAACTCAGACCCTTGCGCTTGCCGGGGAAGCACTTATTCTACTGAGCCATCTCTCCGGCCCCCAAAATGGATTTTTTTAACCACATCTAAAGGCAATACATATAAATAGATAAATTAAATAGGTTAATTTTGGAAAATCACTGAAGATAAGCAATATGCTAAAAGAAAAATATAATCATGAAATCAGAAAGATAAGATATAATTTTAAGTGTGGTGTTCATCTTCACAATTATGTATTAATTACATATAC
>NW_004524719.1:1224130-1240601 GCF_000260255.1 Octodon degus | reverse complement strand
CTCTCTCTCTCTCTCTCTCTCTCTCTCTCTCTCTCTCTCTCAAATAAATAAATAAATAAATAAAATTAAAAAAAAAAGACATGTTGTGACATGCACTGTATTGAATACTGATAAAAAAGTGGCTTATGCAAAAGTCAAATTACAGTTTAGAGACTATAACAAACAACCACAAGGAAACAAGTAATGGTTATTTGTATAAATATTATGAAATGATTTATTAAGGTACATGAGAGGAAATGACTTAGATAAAGTACTCTTACCTAGTGATAAATTTGACTAATGAAAAGTACTGTTTATGGTAGGTCTTTCTGAGAAAGTTACTTTGAACTGTGAGTCTGAAAAGTCAAAGCTATTGCCTGTGGAACCTTTTGTATGCTAGTAAATAAAGCACATCAATAGCAGATAAATCTGTGGAATAATGCAGTAAAATGTAGTGATTATCCAAGAGTTTGGGTGATGTTATATTACCGTACTTCAGAACTTCTTACAATCTCCAAAACTACTTTCCTAGTAAATTCTCCACTCTATTTTCCTACCAGCAGTTATAGGGCTTCCAATTTGGCCAAAACTATGGTATGTACACCTGATAGAATATTATGCATCTTTAAATAAGAATACAATTTTTGATTTGTGACAGCATGGATGAAATTAAAGGACAGTATGCTGAGTGAAATACAGTACTGCAATCACAGAAGGACAAACACTGCGTGGTCCCATTGTGGGGAGGTATAGAAAATAATCAACACGATGAATGTGTGGTGGCTTCCAAGGCCTGGGGAATGGGATGCATATGGTATCATTTTCCCCACAGATACAAATTTTCTTCTGTGAGAGATCTTTAAATTCTTAAGCTTTTTTGCATAGCACAGTGCATATAGTTAACAACCTAGTACTATGTCCTTCAAATTATGCTGAGAGGATGGAACATATGGCTCGTATTCTTACCACACCAACAATCACACAAGAGAACTTAAGGAAACATTTGAAGTGATGGACATATTCTGTACCTTGTCAATACTGAAGAGATTGTGAGTGTACACACACGTTCACACTAAAGAAGGGCTATTATTTTCTGTTATCAGTTATGCAACAACAAAGCTAACAAGGAAAAGACAAAAAGGACACTTGTAATTGGAAGGTGATAGGGCCAGAGCATATGTGACTATGGAGGAGTTCCTAAGGGCAGACTGCAGAGCAGGCAAGCTGAAGTTGACAATCCTATCTAGTTATGGAAGGCTGCCTGGCTCCGTACCAGGAAGGAGCACTCCTTACGGGTCTGTCACACCACGTTCTGCATGGCCACCCCGCAGGGCACTCTGAGCCTGCCACTGAGACCAAGCTCGAGGGTGCACTCCTGTAATCCAGGGCTGAGGAGGGTGAAAACAGGAGGATCCTTATAAGTCTGAGCTGTGTAGTGAGACCCCATACCAAATACATTAAAAAAATGTTCAAGAAGAATCTCAGATTTTATGCAACATAAGAATTTTTATAATTTAGAATAGAAAAGTAGCATTATCTTTTTATCTTGAAGAGAAAAAACACAATATAAATGGGACACAGAATTACAAAGCAAAATAGTAGGAAACTGACAATGGTTATTACATTGCATTCTGTTATCTTCAAAGTAGTTTTTCAGATTTTAATATATAAACATACAAAATTGATCAAAAACTAAATGCACAAACTTTTTGTGAGAAGACAGATACCGCTTTAGCTGTAAGAAAATGTAAGGAGAACGCTAGTGTAATTTCATATAAGTTTGTAGGTGGAAAGATGGGCCCAATTTCATTGATTTTTTTTCCTTTTTGAATACATTAATGTAAAGGGATTTAAATAATATGTATACAATTTGATGAAAGATGTAGGTTATATAATAGATATCTAAAATGGTTTATTGAATTTCATGTGGAAAGTCAATAACATGCCCAGGCAATAGAGAAAGATTTGAGACAAGAGATTATGGTGTTAAAAGAAATCAATGCATTCTATTTTTCTCCAGGGTTATTCCATGATATGTGTATGTTGACAGGTGAAGGAGACAAGATAACAAATGCACAAGAGAATATTTGGGGATGTATTGAGAGGTGCAGTGAGAGAGAATGCACTGTGGTGGATGTAATACGTGAAAGAGAAGACAAAGTCTACACTTGGGGCATGTCTACAACTCTTCATTATAGATTTGCTGTAGAGAGAAGGAAGGAGGGATTTAGCAGTGTCGTTATATTTTTGCCTTAACGAGCCTGTTGGGATGGCTGTGTTATTTGAATTCATGATGGGTGGTATAAATGGAAGATCTCATGAGCTACATGTTAATGATATTGAGATGGACTAGAATATGCTTAATGGTGGCCTATACATTTATCTGAAATATTTACCCTACAAATTCATGCTAAGAATAGGGGGAAAAATGTTTTTATTTAGCACCTATAATAGAGGCTTTGGATTTTAAGAAAACCTGGTATTATAAATATTATATAAATGATATCAGAAGAAAATAATGGAAATTCTACTTGCAAAAAAATGTGATATTACAGGGGAGAATTTATAGAGCCTAAAGAACAAAGGGTGTAAAATAAAATCTGATTATATCCAATACTCTAAGTTTACACACCTATAATATTCAATAACGGAACTTAGAAAAAATGGGGTATACCTATGAATGTCCAATTTGTATTTGTGTATTCAGAGTGGTTGGGATAGATATATAGTTGCATTCTCTTAATGAATAGAATTTGTTCTAATGGTGTTTGTAAATAGGATCACAAGTCCACATCTTGTACAGCAATTAACCACTAAGAAGAATATATGCAGTGTATTATTTGTTGAAACTGTACTTCCGATTTGATTTGAAACTGTCTCATTGCTATCTGCTTATCAATAAAACTTTGAAAAAAAAGAATGACAATGAACAACCACTTTTAAAGAAAATTAAGACAGATGTTTAAAATTAGACAATTTCAAAAAGGGTAGATTTTTTTATTGCTAAATGCTAATATACGTACTGAAAATTAAGAAATTCTGTCTATGGTATAGATTACAACTACTCTCATGATAAGAAGATGCTTTACTTTGAGTATATTATGTAAACTATGATGATTAGTAATACCCTTTTCTGAAAACAAATTTAGCATCACAGAGATGTCAGATTTCTATGGAACTAAATTGGCAGTGATAAAGGTTGAACTACTTGATTTTAATGGGTTAATTAAAATATGTTTCAAATTTTGGATTCTTCTAAACCTAAGTGTAAGAATTAGAAAAAGGAGGGTCAATAGAGAGTGACAAAGAGACAATCTATACTCTGCATAAAATTGAAGATAGAGAATAACATATTATTGAAATTAGAACTGAATAGAAATGCAAGTTTAATGTAATGACAAGGAAGAGAATATAAACCTATACAGGTAGACATATATGTAGTTTCTGGTCAAAGAATAATGAAGAAATCATGTGTAATGATTTTGGAATAATCAGGATACTAAAAAAAACAGGGTAATATCCTAAATGCCACTGAATGTTGTAGGATTAAAGGTTTGAGGAAAATAGAAATTTTAAGATACATAGAAAATGAGCTTGTGCAAATATTAGGGATTTAGGCTTTCATGCTGGTATTCAGGCAAAATTAGGCATCGAACAGGGTGTAACAATCTGTCTGGATGTGTATTGGTCCAGGCTGATATACTGCCTAGATGGTGAGTGAAACAGTGGAGGATGACATTTAAGGAAATAGAAAAGGGGTGGGAGGGAAGGACGAAGGGCCTATGGGGAATTCATTAATTCCTTATGCAGAATAAAGTTATTACATACATTTGTACAAGTCTGCATAGAGTAGCTTTTGTTCTTTAGTGAAAAACATACAAAATAAATCTCCAAACCTTAAGAAGTCATGATTTCATTTGCTTTTTATTTAATTCCTTTATTTTTGCTCAAGGTTTTGCTTGATTGGTTTCAATGAAGAGACATGATAATTCAGGAAGAACCGGTGCTCCACTACCCCAATAGCCTGCTCAGAGCTCACCAATGAATTCTCTGCACTCAGCTAAAATTTACAGGGTATATCAAGGATGTTTAGGGAGAGTCAAAGAGGAAAAAATGGCAAACTTCTTATGATTCTACACCACCTCAGTAACAGTTTGAATGGCGACCTTAAATAACCCTTGACACCCTGGAGGAGAACATGAAAGATGGACACCTAGACAGTCTTTATTACAAAATAAGAAATTTAAGTACTATGTGGTTCTCTTTACCTTGATACCCAAATTTCTAAGGCCTGGAATCTCATCTAAATATTGTCAAGGCAATCATTATGGTGGAAATGAGTAGGGAGGAAGATGGGCTATCAGTAACAAATCATCATATATCATGAAGGAGACACAAAATGGTAAGGAAGCTCACAGAAAAATAAACTATAATGCCTCTATTTATAGTATAGTTCCTATCATAGAGGAATCTCCATCACAGGTAACCTCTAACAATAGTCACTATGAAGAAGACCTAAAACTCCTCATAAAGGGCCATGGAGATAGCTGAAGGGACTAAGCACCTGCTTAGGTAAGCACAAGGATTAGGGTTTGACCCCTGCACCACATCCCATGCCGACCTCATCCTAAGGCATACTAGGCTGGTCACCAAGACTGGACGTGGTGGTGCAGGCCTATATTCCCAGTGCTGGGGAGGCTGGAAACAGGAGGATCATTCTGAGTCCAAACTGAGTAGTGAGATTCTGTACCAAGTACATAAAACTAAAAAGAAAACCCTTGTAAAGAGCAAGATCACCCATTTAAAGGTATAGATTATTATAAACAACAGATTAGGTATCATAGTAATAATTCATAAAATATTATTTTAAAAAGAAACTACAATAGAAGTTAAACAATATTTTAATTATTTTTGGTGTTTAATCATACTAAATATAACATTAAAAACAAAATATTTTTGCTAAATTTAAAAATAATATATATGAAATTATAATTTAATAAGGGAAAATCTCTCTCTCTCTCTCTCTCTCTCTCTCTCTCTCTCTCTTTCTCTCTCATGTGTTTGGTTCTTACAGGGTATCACTATGCGGCTCAGATTCATGGTGAGCCCCCTGCTTTCAACCTCCCCAGCACTAGGATTACAGGCGTGTGCCACTACGCAGGCTCTCAGTGGCAGACTCAGTATGCCTGAGCTCAGCACGCCTATAGGCGGGGCCAGCATGGTATGTGATGTAGGGGATCATTAAAACATTTGAAAGATTCCTAACAAGCCAGAGAAAATTAATTACATTTATATATGAACAAATATACAAAGATTGACATCATAAATCATTAAAGATAGTTTTCTTAACTGAAAGGACTAATTCATATCTATTGATATTTTTAGTAGATATTTCCAAGTTACTTTCTAGTGCCATTTTTAAGTTAGTTTGAGTTAACTGAAGCAAGTTATTTAGATATAGTTTTAAAATATTTTATTTTATGTATTTAGTACAGAGTCTACAGGGTTTCACTACAATTGGATTGTAGTGACCCTCCTGTTTTCAGCCTCCCAAACTCTGGATTACAAGTGTACACCAGCACACCCAGTCTCATTCCCATCTCAACACATCCCAGTGGGCAGGGCCAGCACAGCATGCTGGGGATCGAACCCCAGTCCCTGCATCTACCTAAGAAGGTGCTTTAGTCTACTGAGCTGTCTGGCTGACCCCTATTTAGAGATTTTTTTAAAGGAAAAAATTCTAATTCTATTTTATATACAGTTACAATACTTGGATATATCTACATTTTATCCTATATATTATCTTATTCAAGTTTTTGAAACTACTGTAATTTGAATTTTAGATGCAAAATCAAGGCTAAGGCTCAGACCAGTACATAACGCATTCTGTATTAAAAATAAACTAGCAAGGAACATTGAGAGCACCTTTTCCTCCACCCTAGTCTTACTGCAATCTTTTCACCAATTCCACGTAGCTGGATCCAAAGTTCTGTACACCTTAAGTGCAAAACTTCATCTTTCTTCCTTCAAAAGCCTGCTTCTGGCTGCCTGAGCTGCCTTGCCAAGAACTCATGGGGTTCCCAGGAAGTGGTGGACTATGGCCCAAAGGGAGAAGGGACAGTCTAGAAATAATGAAGAACTTCTTCAGACTTGATCCTGTGATCCATCTAAGGCTGAGATTTCATTTGAAACTTCTCTTATCACTAGTCTTTCTCCCTTTTATTCTGTTTTCTCCCCTTTTTTATTTCTCCTGGAAAAACATGTCAAACAGAAATCACTTGCATCTGAACCCATGTTCTGGAGTTTGGAGTTTGCTTTTAGAAAATAAGAAGGACCTGGGGAGATTGTTAAGTACAGGCTCCTGGATGACATGCACAAGGGTTCGCATTCAGCAGGTTGAGAGGGAAGCTAAACAATTGTTCACCTTTAGCAAATTGCAGGCTGATGTTGCTATCAATTTTCATGATCTACATGTTTTTTCTTTTCTGTATTTAGAACAGGGTCTATAGTGTCTCATTACGTAAATCAGACTCATAGTGATTCTCCTCTTTTCAGTCTCCCAAGTGCTGGGATTACAGGTGCATACCACCATTCACAGTCTCAAGCACTGTCTCAGCATGGAATGACGGGGGTCAAACCTCAGCTTCTGCACTCTGCATAAGCAAGAGCTTTAGTCCGCTGAGCTATCAGGCCAGTCCCAACCCACATTTTGATAGCTTATTTGTGAAAAAACTGAAGTAAGACATTTTATCCCATCATTGTTGTCAGACATATCAACAATTCTTTCTTTATCAGGCTGAAAAATATTCCATTGTTCTGTGTGCATGCGACATTTCTTTCTATTCATAAATCTGTTCATGGATGCTTAGGGTAATTTCATAAATTGCCTACACTGCTACAGTAAATATAATATTTTAGATATCTTTTGATATACTGATATGAAATATTTTGAATAAATACTGCAAAGTGGGATTGATGAATAATCTGGTAATTAAACTTATAGTCTTTTGTGGAGCAGCCACATGCCTTCCTAGAATGCGTATATCAATTTATGTTCTTGCCAACAGTGTGAATGGTTCTTTCTTTTTAAGACAACCTCAACAATACTGGTGATATTTATCTAAGGTTAGTAGCTAATTTGAAAGGCATGAGGTGATATATCAATACCAATTTAATTTACATTCACCAAATGTTTAGTGATCTTTATTAATTTTTCATTTATCAGATAGGAAATTGTATGTCCTCTTTGTTAACCTGGCAATGAAATGTCATGAATGTCACAAATATTACAGTTGCTGACTTGTAGGAGAAGTTAACAAAATAGAAGTCATGGAAGTAGAATGTAGAATTTTGGTTACAAGGACAGTGAGATAGCTCAGCAGACTAAAGCACCTGCTTAGGTAAGCTTAGGCAAGCACAGGGACCATCATGGTTAGATCCCTGGTCCCATGTGCTGCACCAGTCCTGTGCCCAAGTGGGCTGAACTGGCCACAAAAAAAAAAAAAAAGAATTTAAGAATTTTGGTTACAGAGATTATAAAAGTAGTAGGGTGTGGAGTTAATGGTCATAGTATATGCAGCCTCATTTAGATAGGAGAAAAAACATTTTTATACGATTTACTGTGCATTCAGTTAAATATAGAAAAACAATTGTTTCATATTTCAAAATTTCTAAAATATGAAATTTTAAGTAAATAATAAGTATTTGAGTTGATGAACATGTTAGTAATCTTTATTTAACATTGCATTCATAAATTGTAACACCGTTTTTACCCCAGGAATATCTGCAACCTTAATGTATCAATTTATACCTTCCCGAGGATAATTTTCTATCAGGTTTGTTAAAACATTGTTGGGCTTTGTCCTCATAAATTTTTTATATGGGTCACAAAAAATAATTTGAATTAGAAACAGATTTAATTTCAAACATCAAGGTATAAGGAATTACCTTGATAATTATAATGATAACATAAAAAAGAATTTATGTAATTTAAAACATTTTTCATGAATATTTTCTTGAGTGCATTTGTTATTTATATTCTATTCTTAATAAATTATTTCTAAAATGAATATCTGATTTCCTACTAGGACTGCTGCTTTGTCAGACACCAGTCAATGCCAAGCTAATAGAGTGTGTTGCAGCAAAAACAGTGAGGAAAGAGAAAAGCTTCAGAACTGAATGGCTGACATGAATGTCACCATCCAGGAATAAGTGTGTGGTCACCCTGAGAATGACATCATTCCTAACCACAACACATATTATGCTATTTACATATACCTCATTTAAAAGCTGATAATCATACTTTTTGTATGCTATTAAATATGTGGTATTAGTATCTCTATTTCAGAAATATTGGGGCTTAAAGAAGTCAAGAGGGAAATTTGCCAGGTAGTTCCTCTAGAAATGCTTCTGCAAACAGAAATATTTCAGGTCTGACTTGTCTGGAACACAGAATTGGACGGGAAAAGGTGACATCGATGTTAGAAGTCGATTTGAAAACAAGGAGTGAAAGGGTAGGGAAGAACCAACTCTGCGGAAGAAAGCAAAGAGAAAAGGATAAAAAGCAAACATAAAAGTGCACAGGGTGGGCTACCGGGGAGTCCCCATAGCAGCTCCTTGTGTTGGCGGATCTTTGTTAGGGTGTCTACATCATTGGAGAGCTCCTGAGAAGTTTGCTCTTCAGATGGGGTCAGGAGATTAGGATCTTGGAACTGATTAGTTCTGCCTAGTTGTTTAGCCACTTTAGCCCCGCCCTACCTCCTCTATCAGGAAGACAAAATCACACATGCACACGGAAATAGTCATTAATGAATAGTTTAAAGCAGGCTGACTTTTCTATATTGAGTTAAATATACATCTTAGTTTATTGTTAAAAGAGTACTTAATGCCTAGGAAAATAATTCATTCCTTATTTCAATGGAGTATCACCATAGGATAAATGAATATGCACTAAAACCTATCAAGTTCTACTACTTATTTTTCCATACAGTAATTTTTAATGCACAAAACATTTAAGCATATGTTGTTTTTGACCTCTGCTTTGGTATAGAAAGACTACCAGGAAGAGATATTATAATAATATCTTCTGTGAAATAACTAATCCATTAAGAACTATCAGTAAATGATAGACTACTGTAGTCAGCATATGATTTTTATAGTTCAGTAAAAATAGACTCTTTTAATCTAAAGAATATAAATTTAATATCAGATATACTAATAGAAAATGTGAAGGTAACATATCATAGAATTATTACAAGTTTATTGTTCAGTATTATTTTTCCATCTAGTAGTATTATGACATGTCACATATGGAATTTATTGCAAATTACATATACATACACATAATTCACAATACAGGAAATAAAGCAAATAAAAAGGAACCTAGTGAAAATATAGTTTAGAATTTCAAATTTTATGAAAGTTCTTCCATGTGCTTCTTTTTCTGTTCTGTTTAGGCATGCAGTATGACACTGACATTTTATATTATAGAAAGTAATATTTCATTTTTAGGACAGGTCATAGTACAAAAATGATAGATTTATGAACATGCCAAGATCTTTATATGGATAAAAGTACAGCAGAATCTCAATAACTCCTTAGTCAGCGCTTCATATACTCTAAAGCTTACATATTCGGAAGTGGCTTTGATCTTAATTCCTGTTCCAACTATCCCAGTACTTGGGTACATGTTTTATTTTTCTTGTAGAACATTTCAACTCTGAGAAATTTTGAAGATGATTTTGTAAAAATTCTCTTTAAGTTTTACAGTAGGGACAGACAAAAAGCTATGTATTTCTATGTCTTATTTTAAACTAAAGAACATACTAAATTCATCAGGGAAGAGATAAATGACTGGGAGAATACAAGCAGTTATATACTCTACTAGAAAGTAGTGGTTGAATTAATAAACATTAATTGTTTTTCATTTACAAGCCAGTCTCAAAGGGTATGAATATTTTCATTTGAAGAGATTTTTTGGCTTTGTTTTTGTTTTTTTCTGTATTTTAGGGAAGGGTCTACAGGGTGTTCAGGTTCTCACTACTAGATCAGACTCATAGTGATCCACCTGTTTACAGCTTCCCAAGACTTGGGATTACAGGTGCTCACCACCATGCTCAGTCTCAATTGTCATCTCAGTGCACCCCAGGGGCAGTCCTGGCATGGTAGGCCAGGGTATGGAACTCCTGGCCCTGCATCTGCTTTCAGGAGCTTTAATCTGCTGAGCTATTTGGCCAGTCCTGAAGTATTAAAAAAATATGTACAGGGCAGGCCAGACAGCTCAGCGGATTAAAGCGCCTGCTTAGACAGGCGCAGGGACCAGGGCTCCATCCCCTCCATGCCGTGTCGGCCCCACCCCTGAGGTGCACTGAGACTGAAATTGAGACTGGGCATGGTGGCTCACTCCTATAATCCCAGCATTTGGGAGGCTGAAAACAGGAGGATCGCTATGAGTCTGATCTGTGTAGTGAGACCGTGTACTAAATACTATATATCTAATATATCTATATTTATATATTATTTTATTTTAAGGAGAATAATAAAACAAAAACAATAATTTCAAAACAAGATGATAGGAGATTAACAATGGTTGTTAGGCTGGGGATACAGTTCAATGGAAAAGTACCTGCCTACCAAGCACAGGGTCATAAGTTGAAGTACTATTTAAAAAGAAGAAAGAAAGAAAGAAAGAAAGAAAGAAAGAAAGAAAGAAAGAAAGAAAGAAAGAAAGAAAAGAAAGAAAAAAAAAGAAAAGAAAAGAAAAGAAAAGAAAAGAAAAAAGTGGTTGTTATATCGTATATGGTTATCTTCAAAGTAGTTGCTCAGGGCCAGCCAAACAGCTGAGCAGATTAAAGCACTTGCTTAGGCAGATGCAGCGGCCAGGAGTTCTATCCCAGGCATTCTGCACCAGCCCCACCCCTGGGGCACACCAAGATGACTATTGAGACATGGTGGCGCACACCTGCAAGCCCAGCTCTTGGGAGGCTATAATACGAGTCCAATCTAGTAGTGAGACCCTCAACACCTTGTAGACCCTTCCTTAAAAAAAAAAAAAAAAAACGGTTGCTCAGATTACCAGATATAGGTATGTAAAATTGCTCAAACAACATAAGCATTAACTTCCTTTCAATGAACTGGGAGAAATTAGGTGTACAATACTTTAGCTATCTTCTGTGTATACATATATAATTTTTCCCTATCTTTTTTTTCTCCTTTCCAAATCCCAGTTGTTCTTTCCTTTTGGCATTCTAAAGTTCAATATCATGAAAGAGTTAGTTTACATTCCCTAAATGGGTAGTGTATTTCATGGAAAAGCAAGTACAAATATATTAGTCAGTTGACATGCAGTTGAAAGGTAAATGTTAATTTACATATTTACATGATTTCACTTTCACAAGCATGTTGCATGTTGTTTACCTTTCATTAATCAAATTAATCCAAATTTGTGAAATAAGTAAACTACTGGGAAGTTGTATATATTGTAAATATAATATCACACATAGTAACAGTGAGTGGATTTACTGTGAAAGCATTTATTTATGTGTTCTACTAATAAGGATATGACTCAAGGATATTTTGCAAGCATGAGTGCTTTTGTCAATAAAAACATAACTAAATAGCAGAGTGATAATTACCTCAAAATATTCAGAAAACAGATCAGTATAAATCATATTCTGCTATCACAAGAATTGAGTTTGCTCTTTCTGGTGTACTGATGCATGCATGCCAAATATTTTACAGCAGTAGGAGCAAAAGTGACTCGCAAAATTAATACATACTAACTAAAATGCATTTTTTTTGTTTACAAGCAATACAGATAATATGGAATTTACTTTAAATACCTGTTTAAACTTGGAAATTGGAAAGCGAAGTAGAAGGTGAGCATTCTGGAGAAGCAGGGCTGGCAACTCAAGCAAAGAGAAGGGGCGAAGAATCAGTTGGTGCTGGTCTGCGGAGACAGCTCGACAGCAAGCGCAAGGTCCTGAGTTCAATTCCCGGTACTGCATGAATAAAATAAATAAAAAAGAATCACTTGATGTTTATTGTAGTGACACTAGCACACGTGATTTTTTCCAATAAAGACTGCCTTCTAGGTCTATTTCAAGTTATGTGTAAAAAGCGTGTGTGTGGCTGTGTGTGTGTGTGTGTGTGTGGGTTTGTGTGTACATGCATATGCACAGGGGGTGTTTGTGTAGGCACAAGTGTGTGCATATGTGTATTTGAAAAATTGGGTAATACAGTTACTTGAGGAAATGAAGTCAACTGTGCCAAGTTTCGATTATTCCCAAATATAATCAACGAAGAAACTTTCAGAATGGCAGAAAAAAATTCAAATAAAAATTGTAAAAAATATTCAACTGAAAACTGATACCATAAATATGTGTTTTTTTCCATATAGCTTTATAAACACCTTTTAGAAACATAACCTACAGAACAAAATTTAAACAAAATCCTTGTGCCATTTATCAGGAGAGTTTGGATTTTTATTACAAACTCTTTGTGCTTAAGTATTTGGTAACCCGCCTTTCTACTCTAAGATGCAGAAGCGTTGATGAAAATAAAATTATAAGAGTGCTAACAATGTATTCTGTTCACACCTGAAGGATCACTTTGATGTGTTATTTCACAGTGTCACCACAGCCAGTCACATACATCTTTCCTTGGCTTTGATCTCAGTCTATAAATCTTTTCTGGGAAACTAATTGAATGTAGTTATTCTACTTGACTAGTGCTTGGAATACTCTTAGATTTTAGCACAATATATTTGCATAATTTCTGAGACACTAATGACTATTGTTAATTTTTTTCTGGCATTAATTTTGTCTTAAAACATTTTTATAAATTTTTCTTTTAAAAGTCTATAGACTCTATTGCTTAATAATATCTATTTTATCAACATGTTTTTAAAGAAAAACTAAAAAAAAATAAGCATTTTACCCATAACGGAAAATTTTGCCAAATGTGGGGTTGCACATCTGTAATCCCAGAATTCAGGAGGCTGACACAAGAGGAGCACAAAGAGTTGAAGGTCACTGAACTACATAATGAGACACTATCATAAGCCTCTCAACCTAAAAACTTTGTGGGGAAAATTTTGTACCTTCTATGCTGAAAGTATGCTTACACGGAAACATTATGATGTGGATAATTAGTGTCTACTGAAATTTTAGAAAGGAAAACTGAAACATTCATGCATATTTAGTAAGACTAAAATGAGTGATATTTAAAATTGAAATTTTAATAAGTTCAGGCAAAATTAGTGTAACAGTGATTTCTTTTCGTATTTACTTACCTCAAAAATATGAACTGACAAAGTGTGGGTTGAGATAATTAGTTAGACATTAAATTTATCGCGTTATTCATGTGGCACAGTAGAATCAGAACCGCGCACCTGGGAGTAGAACGTGCCACAACTTCCATTGTTACAAGGTTCGATGAAGATGCAAGCAAGAAAACAACATGCTAGTCATAGTACCTCGATAATATGGAAAAAATATCACGACACAGCAAAAGAGGGAAGCTTAGGTGTTCCTGCAGAGATCCGTGGGCAGAGAATGCGCTGCTGGTCAATAACCAGAGTTTTTCTACTGCCACGGAGCAAAATTAAATACTGTATCAAAAAATATGGCTCGCGTACTGTTGCTGTCATTCTTTGTTTGTTGTCGTGATGGGGATTGTGTTGTACCCTGTCAAAATTGGCTCCATTTTGTTGCCCTTCTAACCTCGCCGAGTTCCTGTTCTGTATGTGCCAACCCTTCCCAACTCCTCACCCCTTGACTGCCAACTCAAATTCCTCCCAATTCCTCACCCCTATGACTCAAGTCTTATGATATCTGCTCCCCAAACCTTATCTCAATGAACTCTGTATGACTGCCAACTCAGCACCTTCACCCCACAGGACCACCCCACGAAATGATGACCCTGTCACTTCTTCCTCTCCACCCCTCCCCTGTTTCTGCGGTTTTCAAGCTTAAATACTGATCCTTGTTAATGCTTGGCGCGCCTCTTTGCACCTTGCATAGAGACCGCCGCTGGGTACCAGCTAAAATAAAGCGCTTCTTTTAACTTTTGGACTTGCCTCGTTGTCATCTGATTTTTGAGTTACAACAGATTGAACTTGGGACCTTATGCTTTCCAGGCAGGCACTCATGCTGTCTCCTCAGCCCATGCACTGTTGAGCTTTCCATGGTTGTACTTCACAGACTAGGTGGGCTTCCCAAGGACAGCAAGTCGAGCTTCTGTGAGTTACAAAGATTCATTATGGAAAACATGATGTTCTTATCTGTCATTAAAGTAGTTTTTACATGAGTTTTTAAAATAAGTTTCACTTTAACACAATAAAATTTTTAGAATTCTGTGCTTTGGTTTTTTTTTTTTTTTTTTTTGGTTCTTTTTTAATGTATTTGGTTGTTGTAGGGTCTCACTCTGCAGCTTGGACTTGTGCTGATCCTCCTGCCTTCAGTCTCCCTAGTGCTGGGATGACAGGTGTGCACCACCAGGCCCGGACTCTGTGGCCAGCTCAGCCTGCCCTGGGGGAGAGGTTGGCACTGCACATGGTGCTGGAGATCGAACCAAGGTCCCTACACTTGCCCAAGCAGGCACTAAGTTCACTGAGCTATCTCGCCTGCCCTAAAATTGTTTTTTGAAAAAATAATACGTTGAATCCATTACAGCAGCTGTGTGTTGCCTGGTTATTTATAAAATTATATGAATTTAAACATAATCCTTAGGATATTGTTCCAGTCCTGGGAAGATGTACTGTCAGACGTTTGATTAAAAAAATGTAAGAACAGCATTTGAGGAGTGTACAATACAGTGTACAAAGAGTATTTTCCACTCTTGCTTGAGTCAATAGAGAAGCACACTAAAACAGGGCAGGTTTTATGGTTCCAACCTTTTCTTCTGCTAGTTGACACTGAGCTACACCTTTTTCCTTCTATTCTTGAGGGTCACAGTTTTCTTTCTAGGAGCTTAAGCCACAGATTACTGGTAGACTTTGGAATCTGATTTGCGTCTGTGTCAGCCACTTAAGATAGACGTAGAAACTAAGTGTGAATTTTCACATGATTTTCAAATCTCTTATAAAATGATATACTAATACATGTCTGTATTGCAATCTGAATAAAACCTCTATTTATTATAACAAAACATTGTTGGAGATAGATCAGAATAATAGATGTACTGTAAACAAGGGTGCCAAAACTTCAGGTTGCTATTGAAGTTTCAATAAAGAAATACCAGAACGGAACCAAACTGGTGAAGCAATGGACTCAGTAGATGTCTACAGTGTCCCACCCCACAGGGACAGAACACACATTCTTCTCAACAGACACACAGGATGCTCTCTGAACTGCACCGTGCACTAGCTCTTAGAACATGCTTTAGCAAATGCTGGTTTATTGTCATTTGGAATAGCAAAGATTTCTTGACAAGTGTAGTTAATGAATGTCACTTGTATGAAACTAAGAAAAAATCATGAAAATAGCAACCTCATTGAAGTTGTGTTCATCTGAGTTTTCATGTGCTAACATTTGTTTTGTAAAGTGAATGTGTCAATACCTGCTGCATGTATAATTGTGATTGCTGTCTCTTCCTTTTTGGAGTTTTCCCTTAATACATGTGTAGTCACCTCCTTTGTCTCTTTTGTTCAATATTGCCTTCAAGTTCAAATTTCTGCAAACAGAATAGCGACCGCTCCTATTTCTGGGCTCATGTAGCATGGAGTGCTGTTTTCCATCATTTAACTGTCAGTCTATGCATTTCTCTTTGAGTTAAATGTGCTTCCTTTATTCGGCAATTGTTGTTTCTTGATCCATTCAGCCAGTCTATTTCTTTTAATTGGTTAGTTTAGACTATTGACATCAATGAAAATAACTGCTTTATTTTGGCTTATCCTTGGCATATTATTTTCCTGCCATTGGTCCCCTATTTTTCTCTTCTGTTTAATCACTTTCTTTGCCTGGTGACTCTCTTCCATTGGTGTTCTTGCAATAGTGATCACCTTTATCTCATTATAATATTCTTCAGAACATTTTGTAGAAGGTATGAGAGTTATGAATTAGTTCCGTTATTGTCTGTCATAGAACTGTCTTATTTTTCCATTGATTCTGAAAGATAGTTTTGAAGCATTCGCCAATCTGGTTGGAAGTTCTTTTCTTTCAGGGACTAAAAGAAATACTTTACTTCAAGCTCTTCTTTACTTAAGAGTATGTGCTGAGAAATCTTCTGTGATTCCTTGTCTTCCTTCTTGTTCTTGTTCTTCTTCCTGTTGTTGTTGTTGTTCTTCTTCTTCTTCTTCTTCTCCTTCTCCATCTCCTTCTCCTTCTCCTTCTCCTTCTTCTCCTTCTTCTCCTTCTTCTCCTTCTTCTCCTTCTTCTCCTTCTCCTTCTCCTTCTCCTTCTCCTTCTTCTCCTTCTTCTCCTTCTTCTCCTTCTTCTTCTCCTTCTCCATCTCCTTCTCCTTCTTCTCCTTCTTCTCCTTCTTCTCCTTCTTC
>NW_004524719.1:1178749-1224030 GCF_000260255.1 Octodon degus | reverse complement strand
CTTCTTCTTCTTCTTCTTCTTCTTCTTCTTCTTCTTCTTCTTCTTCTTCTTCTTCTTCTTCTTCTTCTTCTTCTTTCTTTTTCTTCTTCTCCTTCACCCTTGCCCTCGCCCTCGCCCTCTCCCTCTCCTTCTCCCTCTCCTTCTCCCTGCCTCTCTCCTTCTCCATCTCCCTCTCCCTCTCCCTTTCCCTCTTCCTCTCCTTCTCCTTCTCCCTCTCCCTCATCATCTTCATCTTCCTTGTCTTCTTTTTGTACCAGGAATGAAACTCAGGATTTTGAGTTTGTCAGGCAGGCACTGTGCCACTGAGCTATATCCCTGGCCCCTTCTTCCATGATTCTAATGGGCTTTCCTTTATGAGTGATTTATTTCTTTTCTCTAACAGCTTTTGATATTCTTTTGGTGCACAAAATTTCTATAATCTTCGTTGTTATATGCCTTTGTGTAGATTTATTAGGTAGTGCCTAATTTGAGTTCTATTTGCCTCACTGTTTTTTTTTTCTCTTCTTTATATGTATTTCTGCTCTGCATTCAATGAGCAAGTGTATCATTTGGTCATCATCTCTCTTTTCTCTTTTTGTTTTGAGGATTACTTCTGATCTGATTTTTTCTATGGCCTTACTCACATGCTTTTATGATTCTGCTGCTATCATTGCAGAAAATCAGGGTAGTAGCTTCAGATTTCCTCTATCTCCTTGTTCCCTGTATTTGTCATGAGTGGGATCCATGTCTTTGCTACATGTTACTCATTTATCTTGTCATTTTCTATTTTTTCTTTTACTTTTTCTGTGTTCATGCTTGAAAGTTTCTTACAGCAAGTAGCGTTATCACTAGGATCAAGGCTTTCTCTAGAGATGTCTATTACTTAGAGCTGTCTTCCAGGTGTAGCTAACACTTGGTCTTTGCCCTAGTCCCTACCCTCCCAAACTATTAGGCATGAGAATTTTCTGTCTATTTGGCTCAGGGCTCCACTCTTCACTGCTGGACTGAGGATTACAGCCACAAACACAGTGTTGTCATGCAAGACTGAGCAGCTGATGACTGAGGTGTGGCATCCAGCTATCGGGGTGAAATTAGCAATAATAGTGCAATCAGCCACAGCCTAGAGACAGAGAAGCTGTGTAAGCTGCTAACTTGACACCTTTAACAAGAGCTCTGGTAACAAGCTCTACAGTAACATGATCTACAACAATAAGATCTGGAGTTCTATAAGCATATCCGACATAAGCCAGGACCTTGTTTGCCGTGTTCCCCTTAGTAGAGTGATTTTGCCCTGTGAGGGGTGATTTTAAGAGGATTAGGGGGCAAGACAGAGTGATATCTAAAGAGCAATATAGTAGAAGCAAGGACTGAGGAAAAGGGATGATCCTACGAGCTTTGGTAAACTGGAAAAGAAGAAAGGAGACAAAGGATGAAAAGAAAACAAAGGAATATAAGCAAGCCAGAAAGACTAGACTCAATGTTCATTCACACGTAAATATTAAACAATCTAGAAGACACCTAAGGGAAGATGGACAGGATCAACAAAATAACACAAGCCACGAATGTCAAAACCTGAGCAACACCCCCTCACACCAAAACTGACAGAAAAATGTAAATTCAACAATCTAATAAACAAACAGAGAAAGAAAAGTAATTCCGCTGGTGCCCACAGTGCTTTGGTAGTGTCCAAGTCAAAGCCCGGCTCTGTGCTGAGCAACACTGCCAAGCCTATAGAGCTGTTAGTGCTTGGTACAAGACCAAATTTGGCCTCTGGATGTGGGCACTGTGGCCAGAACCTTCCGTCAGGAGTCCTTTGGATGGCCAGCTCATGTCTCCTTATCCTGACTGTCTCAGCACTACTCTTCCAGCTTCAGCGACGGCCTTAGCCAGAGACAGACAGAGGGCCCTTTCATCCCGTATGCAGTTGGACCCTCCTAGACTGTTCACAGCCCCATCCATTTCCCGCCACTGGATCTTCTCACAGGCCTGTCACAGGGCACCAGGATGTAGGGAGTGTTAGCAGGCCAACAGCTGTCTGTTCAAGGCCAGGCTGCCTGTGCTGTGGGCTGCCCAACAGGACGAGTACTGACTTTTCAGTCCAAGGTGGCTCAAATTCCATATCCACAATCTGTGACCCTCTGTCTTGCTGGTAGATTATGGGGTAGAAAATGTTCACTCATTACTTTTGCCACTGAAGCTGTGGTCCCTAAACTTCTTGTAATTAGAGGTTCTAGTCAGTCACTACGGTGCACACACACACAATAACAATAAAATGAATTAAAATAAAATAGAATAAAATAAAACAAAACCGGCTGCTCACTGGGGAGGGAGCAGCTTCCTGGTCCCTTGCCCCTATGTGTACAAGCAAAATTTGCTGCCAGGCTGCAGCATTCTGTTTGGAGAAAGGCAAAAGAGGTGAGGAGAGTTATGTCCCAAGTCTGTCTTTTGTAGTTTTGTTACCTGCACTATTTAAGTCCCTAAGATCTTTTTTTGAAGTTTTTTTCATGTTTCCCCAGTGGCAGTCCTGCTCTGCATACAGGTGAGGGACACACAGACATCCCTGAATGCTGGACAGTGGCTTCATTACGTCCAATACTATGCTTTGTTTGATATCTAAGTCTGTTATTTCAAATAGATTTTAGAATCATGATGGACACCTCTTTCTTTCTTCCAATTATCTGCATTTTTACTTGATTTTTCTCTGCGTAGCTCCAATATGGCTCCTCCTCTACTCATACATGTTGAAATTCCATTTTTAGTTTTCTTCAGGGACAAGCACTGTATTCTAGAAAAGAATTGAAGTTTGTATTATCGTGACTTTTACTTATATAGACTCTACTTTTCTTTTTTTAAATGTCTTTTGTACAGGGTCTACAGGGTTTTACTGCACAGATTTGACTCATAGTGATTCTCCTGTTTTCAGCCTCTCAAGCACTGGGATTATAGGCACAAGCCACCATGCCCAGTCTCAATGGCTGTCTCAGTGAGCCCAGGGGATAGGGTCAGCATAGCATGAAGGGGGTCAAACACAGGTCCCTTTACCTGCCTAAGCAGGTGCTTTAGTGTGATATTTTATTTTAAGTATGTGTTAGAGATAGAATGGGAAGATCACCCAAAATCTAGGCTCTTGAAGACCTATGAAAACAAATATATCATGCAAATTGATATCCCTTATTATACAGCATGTTGTTATGTTGCTATTGTTATTATATGATTGAAAATCTTTAATTCATTAGATTAGCATGTGTCTATGTGAATGATTTTGAATTTTACTAAACTTCCCTTATTCTTATTTATTAAAGGAATTATGTTATATTATTGTGAGTTTACCTATCTCCGAAGTATGATTTTAGGAAGCTCCTTCCCCAATGATCGAATTGTATCAGAGCATGAATACAGTCCTCCATCTATCACTAACAGCCTGCACTGATAAAATGGTTTCCTTTCACATCTCTTAGCTTCTCATTTAATTCTAGTGCCTTAAGAATACCTACAAGTGTATTCATGCACTGGAGGTAGGCATTTTTCCTAAAATGGGGATATATGAAAATGTATTCCAGATTAGAACCTTATCACTTTACATATAAAGTCCAAAAAGGTAGCAGAATAAGAGGGCCGCGTTTATTCCTAGCACCAAGATGAGGTGCTCTGCATTCTGACAAAAAAGGAGGGGCTGACAAGCGACCTGTCAGAGAATAGCGCTCCTCCGACAGTGTCTTCAAATGAGCAGAAAGAAGGCAGAATTCTCCTCCTCAGCAGGACAGCACCTGCTTTGCTATTGTCACCGTTCTTTGTGTTTCAAGTGGAATTTTTAAGTGGAAATAGTGTGCAATTCAACTGACCAAATGTAAAATATCCAAAGGTACAATATTCCATTTCAGGGTGGTTTTTTTTTTTTTTACTTTTTGTATTCAAGTAGATTAAAATGGAAATGATGTGAGGTAAAGTATTCACCATGTGTTTCAATTTCAGAAACTCGGGCATTTATTACCCTTCTTAACTTAGTGCCCGCTCTCTCCACTTCCTGATAAATTCTTCATCATTGTTTGCTGTAACATAGAGAAGTAGACAGAGAACGTCTACTTTGCTTCGAGAAGGCTGATTAATTTTTTTTCTTTTGCTAAAGTGATTCACTACTAAAATATGGAAGTATCAATGTGTGTGTGAAGAAAAGCATTTGTACTTTTTTCTATCAATTCTAAAACTAAATCATAAGAACTTCATTCCAAGAATATGAATTAAGATAAACCTATAGTTTACCCACAGAAAGGAAGTTGTTCAAATGAGGATAAAGACTAGGATTAAATTAAATTTTGTAACCTTCTTTTCAACATTTAGAGTGTTATACAGGAAGAAGCAAGTATCAAAAGGGCTAAATTTAAACATAGAATGAGTTGATAATTTTCTCATCCTTCAGTTTAAACAAGGTAATAGAGTTACTAGCCTTTGAGAAATCTGAATAGGTAATCTTTCTTTTCTGACAATGCAATAAAATTATAGTTAATAGATTATCAGATGCTGTGCTCTCCATAAAACTACATGAGTTTTGTAAATAGTTTATGTCACAACATTCTACTTATTTTATACTTGAGCAAGACATTAAAATGTTTATAATTACTATATAATGGTCAACTGTACCCAGCTAAGTATCTACGTATGAAGATTACTTACATGAATTGTCTTTATGCACATATACATACACATGTGGATTCTTTTAATGTATTTTGTGCAGGGTCTCACTATGCAGCTCAGACTCCTTGTACTGATTCCCCTCTTTTCAGTCTCCCCAGTGCTGGCATTACAGGTGGACACCAACACGCCCAGACTTGGTCGCCAGCTCAGCGTGCCCCTGGGGAAGGGCTGACGCTGCATGTTGTGCCTGGGATCCAACCATAGTCCCTGTGTTTGCCTAAGCAGGCACTTAGTCTGCTGAGCTATCTCTCCAGCCCTTGGATTTTACATAAGGGTAAACTATAACTTGCTTCCATTTCAAAACTCAGTTGATCAGAGAGAAATATGGGTGTTCTTATCATTTTTCTAAAAATGCATTCACATAAGCATAGTCACAAACCATAAGTAATGTTTTTACAGGCTTATTACTTAATTTAGTGTTATCCTCTGTATATTTTTTTACATCATTCAACATCATGCACCTAATTTATGCTCATAGTGCTTGAGATAAATAGGTAGATAGATAAAGCATAGAGTGTTGTTAGATAGTTTAAAATGTAGATGCAGAGAAAAAAATAGACATAAATGGAGATGTACAGAAATGTACTTCTTTTAATATGTCCATAACACAATGAAATTTATTAAATATTTAATTTATGGTTACTCTATTAATTTAGAGAAAATTTTATCTTTTATTTACTAGACACATTCCTGCTAGTGAATACATCCTATGCTAATCTCTAAGTCAAGCAAATATGCTTTGATCTAGCAATAAAATGTCTGGGCTTTTGATACCAGAGAAAATTACTGAGATCCTGACTCACAAACAGAAATTCAACTCTTTTAAACTGATAAATCTATAAAATTTAATTAACTTATAAATTTTAGGAATGAAATTTTCTTTCATTATTAAAAAAATCTTTCAAATTATTTTCAGTATAAAAAGAAAACAGGTTTATTCCCATGAGTACAGAAGAATAATTTTCAATAATTCATGATTGGGTGCTGGGGAGATGGCTCAGTAGAATAAGTGCTTGCCTGGCAAGTGCAGGGGCCTGTGTTCAATCCCTGGTTCCACCAAAAACCAAAATAATAATAATTCATGATAATAAAATTCATAGCATTTAGCTTGGCTTTAAAAATCTAAAACTTTATGAAGTTTAATTCTGAAAGTCTATGCCAAAAATCATTGGTAATTATGAAATAGTAAACACGGATGATAATGGAAAATATTTCAAAACAGTTTGTTACTACTACTGTATGCATTATGGTTTGAATTGAAAGTATCCTTTCTAATTTCATGTTGATTTTATGAGAGGATTATTATGAGGGCTGTGTCACTGCACCCAGAGGGATGTATTCTTGTCCCAGACCTCCTGTCCCCGGCTCTGCTTCCTGGCTGCCACGTCATACACAGCAGTCCATCCTGCCCCTTCATGATGCTGTTCCTGCTTCCATGCCAGCTGATGAGGTACTGGCCCCACTGAAAACTGTGAAATTCTCCTCACTTATGTGGAAATTACAGGGGATTTTGTTGCAGCAATGGGAAACCAATGCAGAAAACTAGTACAGTAATTGGTGCAAAGTATGGAGATCTTGCTGTGAGTACAACTCGCCATATTGCTGAAAACTCTTTGGGACTTTGCAGTGCAAGGAATTTATTAAGGTTTGGACATGGCAGCACTAGTACGCTATAAACCCTAGAGCATGATGGGAAATTGTGGTTAAAGGTCAAACAGGGATGTCAATAGTGAAGTTCAACCTCATGAGATTTCAGATGGGTTTGAGTACTATCCTGGAAACTGAACTAGAGCCATTCACATTTCATTCTGGCAAGAAAAAATAAGATCTATATATTTCTATGCACTAAGGTTTTGAATGGGGCTGAATTTAAAGGCAAATGATTTGGCAGAGGAAACTGCAAAGTAGCACAGTGTTTAGTGTGTAGAAGGCTGCACTTGGCATTTCAAAAATTTTCCAGACCCCACCCTTCAGGGGATTAAAGTTCTAAAAATCTAAACCTTTCATTTGACATGACAGCCAGTAAGCTCCTTGATTAAGAGGGAAGAACTAGGAAATCAGTTTCACAGGATGCACTTCAACATTTTCAACCATTGAGGCTGTCATGTCTTCTGGTCACCTGGATTCAAGCTAAGAACCAGCCAAGAGGACTTGGCTAATTCCCTGTCTGGTGGTAGCGGATGGCATCATCTACGTGTTGCTGGCTTTACAGGCATGCAGAACGCAAGTGTTATGGGGTCATATTTCAGATGAAGACGTGCAAAGTCAAGCAGAGTACTCTGGAGATGAAAGTTGATGAAATAGTGAGTGAGGGTGATAAAGCACATGAGACAATAGAATGTTGGAGATGGAAGGAACGTGAAACACAGGTTGAGGAGAGTTCCAAAGAGTGAGTGAGGCCAGCAGAAAAGAGTGAGCACAAGTGCTGCAACCAGCACAGCTGTAGATGTGGGGCTACCTAAGCCCTTTGCATCCAAATTTCACCACTGCCAGTGCTGAATGTGAGACATGGAATTATAGGATTTCATATGTCCCTTGCTGGGCCCTGGTCTTGCTTTTGTGCCATTCTTTTCTTTCTTCTTCTTGCACCATTTTGGAATGGGAATATTTGCTCCAGCCACTCTATGGATAAATATTTAGGTTTTTGAAAAAAGAAATAAGGTGTCTCAGGAAAATGTTTGCCTTGGCTATCAGGAGAAAATTTGGACTTTTGCCAAAACTGGAATAATAAATATTTGGTGTTTTTAGAGATAAAACAAATTTAATTCTCATGATGATTTGGACATCAGTCTTCTGGGTGCTAAGAGGCGAAACTTTGATTTAGATTTGAAATGTCCTGCAAAAGTCTCATGTGTTGAAAATTTGGACTGTTGGGATGGCAGAGTCATTGTGAGTATGACCTGGAAATGCACATTCTTTTAAAAAAACCTTTTAAATCTTTTTTAAATATTTTATTTATTTAGTATGGAGTCTTGCCTCACAGCTTGGACTCATAATGATTCTCCAGTCTCAGCCACCCCAACACTGGGATTATAGGCATGCACTACCAAGCCTGGTTTTTGTGGCCAGCTCAGGGATCAGGGCCAGAATGGCATTTGGTACCTGGGATCGAACCTGGATCCTTGTGCTTGCCAGGCAGGCACTTAGACTGCCAAACTATCTCCCCAGCCCCAAGAAATGAATATTCTTTTTTAAAGCTTCTTTTGCTCTATCTTCTTCCTTAAGCACATAAATGAATGAATTTAGTATCTGTCCTCCGTTGGCTTTTTTGCTACCTGTTCCCTAGCTTAGAATAGCCACCCAAGGACTGAGCTCATTGCAATATGAAACAAAGGGACCTATCCAGTTATTTTTCTCTCATTCCTGGGACAAATACCCACCACTCCAAATGAAGAGAAGAAAGGTTTATTTAGCTCACAGTTACTGAAGGTTTCAGTCCTTATGCAGCTGGCTCCAAAGCAGAGTGGCACATAGCAGAGAGCAACCTTTGGTGACAGCAAAGAGTAAGAGCAAAAGGGCAAGAGCAGTGGCAACAATGGCTACAGAGAGCAAGTCTGTCTCCCTTAAGTTGCATTCAGACTATCCAGCCCAGGCTGGGTATAGCACTCACACCCATAATCCCAGAGAATCATGAGTTAATCACAAACTCTAGAATTCACCCCATGATTGCACGAGGCTTTGGGGGAACAACTACATGCAAATCTTTTACAGCAGGACCTTTTGCATTTTAAATTAAAGTTATAGCATATTTTCTACCAGTATATATTTCTACAAGTATAGATATAAAATATTAATTCTATGTCACTTAAACTGAGAAAGATGTCAAAACAATTATTTATTTGGTAACTGTATATAACACTGTAACTAAATATATATTTGACAGCACAAACATTAAAAATAAATACCTAAAAGAATCATAGTGCAAAGAAAAAAAATAGAACTTTCAATTTTTAAAAATCAATAAAAAGGGCCAGTAGAACAAGTGCTTCCCTGGCAAGCACAAGGGTCTGAGTTCAATCCCCAGTTCTGCCAAAATAAACAAATTTTTAAAAATCAATAAAAGGCAGTAGAATCACTGTGAGTTTGAAGCTAGCATAGCTACATAGTGAGTTCAGTGCAGTCTGAACTACAACAGTGAGACCCTGTCTCCAAAAACCGAATTTAAAAAAAAGAAATAAAAACAATAGAATATTATTGTTTTTATGGAAAATTAATATCATATAATTTAAAAAGGTAATAAGGAAGAGGATTCAAGATAGCTGAATGGAAAAGGTGTCACATAGGAGATATTAAGAGAAAAATCAACTAAAAATATAGGAAATTAGGGAAAGGGAAGTGCATATACCATGATGCCCAGATCTATCTGAAATAAGAAACTTGTGGATCAAACAAAATGTGGATATAGGACTTTAAAAAATGTCAATTCAGTCTACAAAGCTGTTGTTGGCGTTGCCACCAGAGTGCTAAGCAAGATTCACTCTTCTAAGAAGTCTCCAATAAGTGGAAGGACTGCAAAGGTGTGGTTAAATAAAGCCAAATAGGACAGATCTGGGATACAAGGGCCCTGGCTTCTTGCGCTTTCCTCTACAGAGAAGACATTTATTTTTATTTTTATTTATTTTTTTCCTTGAATTTTTTTATTGGTATATTTTATATATACATAGTGATAGCATTCATCATAGGGGAATTGTACCTTGCTTCAAACAATACTTTCAAGCATTTTTTAAAGTTTTAAAATTTCTGAATTTAGTTCAACTTATAATACCACATTTCCAAGAAAAATGAACCTTTTGCAAAGACATTTAAATAAAATCATACCAAGATGTACAAAAATGAAATTGTCCAAAACTTTTTGTAAAGAAAAAATCAGTAAAACATATGCATAAAAATATTACCTATGGAAGAACAAAATTAAAGAGCATCTTATTACACATTAGAAAGAAAAAAAAAGGACCAAGTATGCAAGAAACTAGATTAATTAAAGGGCTGAAAGAAAAAATCTGTTCTCTTTGAAATTTATACTTAGCAAACATACCTTTGAAAACTAAAAGTAAGATTTTCCAGTTATACAAACTTGAAATATTTTAATACCTCCAGAAGTAGCATATAGGAAATAACAAAGAGCATAATTCAAAAGGCAAGAGAAGTTGCAGTGTGCTCCTGGATGAACAATAAAGAGTTCTCAATACCATAGTTATGCAGGACTATATAAAAGATATATTAGACGAATGCTTATTTAAAGGTCATTGCAGATTTCTATGAAACAGTACCAACCTTATGTTTAGAGAAGACATTTAAAGATGAAAAGTTAATACCACAATTTGCCATGTTTTAGATTGTGCTTGATACTATTGGGATTGCTAAATGTACTACTTTAGCAGGGTGCTATACCTGAAGTATTCAGTTGCTGCCCCTTGTAGGACAACATTGTGGTTGTCTGTGGTCATAAATATCAGTCCAGTATTAATGGCCTTGGCTCTGAGCAAATAGGAATCAAAATATTATCCTTAATAAACTAGAAATGTGAGATCTTGGGACAGACACTAAAATAAAGAACCACCTAAACATAGAAGATACCTCTGAGGATGAGCTGTGACCCGAGGAAGTCTTGCTGCTACAAACATGAACACAGAAAGCAAGATAAAATTTTAAAAAATAAAACATAATGAGAGGCAAAAGCAAATTGCAACCCACTTGTCTATCTCATGCAAGACTAATAACGGGGACAAAGAGACAGACAACATCAGAAGCCACTCACTTGAGTTCAAATAGTAGCAGCAGAAGGCAGAAATGATTGCCTGAGTTTGTAGGAGAAATCAAGGATGAAATAAACTCAAAGGTGAAAAGTGGTGATAAGCATAATGACAGATTTTCTTAGCACATCAAAAGTAGACATAGATTTAAAAAAAAACAGAGGCACATAAGAAAATGTTACAAACTGTTAATACTCAATATGAGAAAGAAATGCAATCCATGAAACAGATTCAAATGGGTATTTAGGAAATTAAAACACCATTGAAAGAAGACAAGCACTTGCCTGGCAAGCGCAGGGCCCTGAGTTCAATCCTGGCACCAGAAAAAAAAAAAAAAAAAAGAAGAAGACAAGATGGCCTGCCAGATAGCTCAGAAGATTAAAGCACCTACTTAGGCAGGCACAGGGACCAGGGTTTGGCTAGCATGTGCTTAGCTGGTGACTGAGTCTGGGTGTGGTGGCACGTGCCTATAATCCCGATGCTGGTGAGGCTGAAAACAGAAGGTCACTATGAGTCCGACCTATGTAGTGAGACCTTGTAGAGCCTGTACTAAATACATTAAAAAGCAAACAAACAACAACAAAACATATTGACAGAAGCCTAGTCAAAGAGCTCAAGTTATTTGAATCTTTATCAAATTCACAGCTGAAGACATAGTACCATATTTTAAAATTTAACATATTTGTGAAGACATGTTCCAGGTCTGGTAAGGGTCTTAGATTTCTGCCTTTTTTTTATCAAGCTCTCCCTATAGCTCCCTGCTGGTCTCCCTGACTTTGTCTACACCCTTTAGTCTGGACTAGGCAAACATGGGCACAGTTTTGTAACCTAAGTCAAATTTCATCATTTTTCTTTTGGAACCTGGAAGGACTTTGCAATTTATGCAACGCACAATGGGATGGAAGAATTTGAGTGACTTACTGCCTTTCATACTCTATTTTTCTTCCTATATCAGATACCTGTGTCTAATTTAAAAGCAGAGGATTTCTTTCTTTTTACTGTTACAAAATATAAGGCCCAAACCAGTGTGCTGGCAGGTTTACTGCACAAGAAGCACTGCCATTTGATTCCAAGATTGTACCTTCTAGCTCATTCCCAATCTCAGGAAAAGCTAGTCATATGGCAGAAATGAAGGTCAGGGTGAATCTTCCCTTCCTTATAAGCTACTAAGCTTTGCCAGAAGGAGGGTGTACAGCTGCACATTTTAATGCTTTTGTGTTGGAAAGTTAAGTTCCCGTATGAATTATTTAAGAGACACAGGTTTGAAGCCCTAGCATTTCTTAACCCTAACATAAACATCTTATTTTTCAGAGACGAGCCGCTTCACTTTCTCCCATTATTTCTATGTGCTGACTTCTTCACTCTAACTTGAACACAAAGCCCAAAACTTAGCTGATGCCTCCACCACAAATGCAATGTGCTCCTTGCAGTTTTGGCTAAGTGCATCCTCTCACCATTTGCCAAAACAACACCTTCACACCAAAGTTTACACTAAAGCATTCTAAATATGCTATGGACCTCCTCCAACCTACTACTTTATTTTTCAGTTACTCCATTTAGGTTTTATTTTCCCCAAAGAATTGCCACTTTGTAACACTCCACATAAATTATTTATTATATAATAAAATAAAAATGATCTGTACAGCAAAATCCTGTACATTCACAAAAACTTAGATAATGAACTGGAAATTAAAAGAGGAGAAAGAAAGGACCAGGGATATAGCTTAGTGGAGTGAGTGCTTGCCTGGCAAGCACAAGGACCTGAGTTTGATTCCTGGTATCACAGAAAAAAAGGAGAGAGAGAGAGAGAGAGAGAGAGAGAGAGAGAGAAATATCTGTATTGGCTAAATTAGAGTAGTAACAATAAGTCACTTGACTGAGTGACTGTTACTTTCTTGTTAACAGTATGAATATTGAATTTTGCAAAAATACAAAATTTTACAGCTCAGTAGAATATGCGCTTGCCTGGCAAGCAGAAGGGCCTGAGTTCAATCCCTGGTTCTGAAAAAAAAAAAAAAGAAGAAGGAAGAAAGAAGAAAGAAAGGAAAAGAAAAAGTAGCTCACTCTTTCCTGAAGAATCGAATATGCTTTGGTACAGAGAAGAGCCGCCCCAAATTCCAAGCTTCCTTGAGCATTTCTCCATCACCTAAGCCACATCTTTCTTACTCATTGAATCCAAATAAGACAATTCAGCAACACTTAGCAGACCAGGCAAATTCCAGGTTTCATATGAAAAAATATAGAATAATATATGCTGAAAGATAATCTATGGAACTGAATATATTTAGACATATAAACAAGTCATTTCCTTTAAGCCATATACTCTGAAAGAAACATTCTATGTAGGTGCGAGGTCATAACTAGTTATGTCCATAAGTTTAGTTTGTGCACTATAAATGAATTTATGTTCATCTTGTTCAATCGTAATTAAAAACATTTTCATGTAATTTATTACTATTCAACAGTTAAAAAGCACATGTTGAATATAGACATATCATGCAGAAATATGAAAAGTTGATCATTAGTAGAAATAGCATATTTCAGTATGCAGAAAATGTGAAAACAATTAAATATGAATAATTTAAATGCATATTATTATGCTGTGATGTAAAAAATGTGACCTAGAAAAGTCCAAAATAAAGACTGCCTCTGAGATGGCGTACAAATTGTCTTCCAATATATTTAGGTGGTAAAAACAATGCATCTAAAGCTAGCATGAAAAATGTTCATATCTTTTGCTAGCTGAACAGTATTGTCAGTCTGCCTTTGCTGTATCATTATACGTTGCTGTGGCTTGTGTCTAAATGTACCCCCAGAGCCTCACGCAGGCATCGATGGGGCTGTATCAGAGCTGGCTAGACCTGCAGGCTGTGAGCTGAGATTAAGTTCGGTGATTGCTAAGTCACATCACGATTGGTTTGGCATAGTTCTGGATGTGATTAAAGTGCCCCATCCTGAGCCGTACCCCCCATAAGGGATGGCAGCCTTGAAAAATATGAGACATAGAAAGGGCTGGTGTTGTCACTGGTTTCTTTCTTTGCTGTTTTCTTCCCACCATTAACTCTTTCTCTTCTGCAGTGCCCCTTTGTCATACCCACCTGCCATGGTACCAGCCAACGGAAGCCTCTACAAGCTATGAGTCTAAATAATGCCTTGCTTAACACTGGGGGTCAGGTATTTTATCTCAGCCATGAGAAAAGTAACCAAGACAATGAACTTTCTTGAATAATGTACTATGAATACAAGGTCTAAATTTTTAAAATAATCTTAAAGTAAGAAAAAATTAAAATACTTTATTAAATGGAATCACAGTGACTAAACTGATTTATCACTGAATTTACTTATCCTATCACAAGGAAAAGTTATGTTTCTATTCATGTTCTGCTAAATATGACAGAAGCTATAAATGGTGACCTTTACTCAGTGTTCCAATTTTTTTCTTGCTAACAAATGAGGGTTGCTTTTGCAGCTGTCCTATCCCCGCCCCCATTGATAGATAAGGGTGCAGAGATCTAGCTAACATCATTTAAAACACTATACTCGATAAAAAGGTTAATCATAAAGTTAGGCCTTACATGGAACAATATAAATTTCCTGAAGATTGTGTGCCTTACTTTGAGTGCAACTACGCACTAACCTTGGGAAGCTATCCAAAGTGTTCTAAAGGACAAAGAAGTAGTTGATTACTCCTCCTACCACACGTGCAAGATCCGCCATTCTTATTCCGTGTCATAACGTTGCTGCTGGTCACTTCACAGTTTGTTCTTTTACTTGTCTGAGGGCAGGAAAAGAACATAAATTCAGAGTATATAATTAAGCTACTTTAAATTTTAAATGGACCTACGAGAATAATTTATTTTATTTTGCTGGCTAAATAAAAGGAGAAAAAATACATATATATTCTTTACAATGTGAGAGACAAATTATAAATTATGCCTGCCAAATAAGCACAAAATCTAAAAAAGAAAAAGTACTAAACAAATCCGGAAAGCTGTCGGATGCTTCCCGTGAATTGAAGCAGGCTATAATTTTCCCTCAAATTGTCACATTGTGGAAAGATATTTCCAAATATCTTTTCACTAACTTGTTGTGATTTAGAAAGTTGACTGTGTTTTGGGAGAATTATGAATAAATCCTATAGAATTTATTGAACATTTAGAACAGAAGTAAGAGTGCTACTAACGTAGGAACTTTGCTTAAATTACATTTTCATTGTCTGGTACAGATCACTCTACAAAAGGATACTACCAGCAGTGAACTACAGGCGCAGAAGAGGGAAGGCTAAATATGTCATTTTTAATGAAAAGCCTTCTAAGTTATAGAAATTTACTGAGTCAGATGAACCATTTCAATGCTGTAAGACAGCTAAAGCAGAAAGAGAAGAGGGTAAAAAATAAGTAGCTAATAAACATTACCATAAAGGCACATCTCAAGAAGTAACAGAAATATTCAAGCAGAGGTTTTTGGCCTCAAAATTATCCAAGGAATGCTAGGCTATACTCCTAATGCCTCTTGTTATATAATTAAATTCTATCTGTAATGGTTATTTCTCTCATAAGGGATAAATTATATGTCTAATCTACTTAATTAAGTTGAAAATTAAGTCATTTTTTTATAATTTAAAGATAAGGCTATACTTGAATGTGGATGTTATCAAAGAAATTGGTTATGGAAGCCAAAATTATGCTATCTAAAGCAATAAATATCCAAAAAATGAATTATCAAGGAGGAAACAGTTGTTGGAGTGTAATGTGAGAATCAGTTTTATCTCAACAATTTCAAATGGGAAGAAATTGTTAATGTAGAATCAAAGTCGAAGATTACCTATTTATTATTTTATTTTACCTCTTGTGGAACTAGGTATTGAACACAGCTACTTAGCACTGAGCTACATAGGCAACCACCTACCCTTTTTGGTTTCAGTGTTGTCTTCCTAAGCTTTCAAGCCCCCCAGCCTGGCTCCAGGGTGCAGTCTTTTTTTCTTGTTTGTTCAGATTTTTATTTCTATGCATAGTTAATTCAGAGTTTTTAAAATAGTGACCTTATGAGGTATTTTATCAAAATTGTTCTAGGCATATAGAGATGATCATTTGATTCTAATTTCTAAACTGTATTTATGTGATATTAAGTTCAGTTTTTAAAATATTTTCAGGCACTGCAGATAATTAGTTGTGGTACATATTTAATATGTACCTGAAGAGAAGAATGCACAGTAAATGGGCATTTCATCCTGTGTGCCTCAATTTGACCATATTTGTGTATGATTTCTGGGATCTTTCCTAACTCTACTGATGAATTTTTTTATCATATTTCTTTCTGATTAGTTTTTGTGACCTTATGTGTGGAATTTGCTAATAATATTGTAAATTTTATTTTATATGAGTAAATTTTATTTTGTATACTTAGACACAACTTATTATGTGCTAAAAATTTGGTGTTTCTGGTAGTTTATTCCTTTATTTATAAAATACTATTGTTCCTTTTGTAAGTTTTACTGAGATAGAGCTTACAGTTTTTTTCTAAAATTATTTATCTAGATCATTTTACTGTGATGAGTCCCCATCACTTATCTCTACCATACTTTTATGATCTACCTGCTACACAAGTTGTGTTTGCTGTAAGGACCATGAAAGATTGCATCAGTTAGTTATTATCTGACAAACAAAGTTCAGTTCATCAGAATGGACCAAGCTTAAAAGTCAAAGAAAATTTAAAAGTAATCTCAGGAAATATTGAAACTACTACTAAAAAATGAAACCATGTGAAGAATGCTAAATTCTGCAATGAGCATGGATGAAGGAGTCTACTGACTAAAGACCTGCACAATGATTGAAGCATCCCCTTTTGTTCCAGGAAAAGTCAAACAAAATTGAGGAATTCTGTACACTAAGACATCAATTCATCTGATAAAATATTGCAACTCTTGTTCAGGCCAGTAGCTCTTGAGAGTTTCTATCAGACAGCTTGTGAATGACAGATACATATAGTGCTTGACAAATTTTCCTTACCTACTAGAAACAAGTAGAACCAATAGGTTAAACAACATCCTTCAAGTAGTGGTGGAGGGTCAGACATTATTGATATTGACCAACTTAATACCTTCTTATCCCAGAAAGTCATTCGCAGGAAGGATTTCTGGTGGAGCCAAACTGTATGAAGAGTGAAAGGGACTCTGTAAAAGGGAAATGAATTCCTATTCTTGTTTCAAAACCCATATTCTTCACTATTCTTTATTTATCTGAATAGCTAATAGCACTGGAAGAATAAACATTAATTTAAAAACAATGCCACCATCTTGATTACTATTATGCTACAAATATGTCAGTAACAAACCAGCCCCATATCTTGCAATATAAATAATCTGGAACAAGGCTAAATTGTAAAGCCGGGAGCACAAGCATACTAGTTATGCACTGTGATATATTTAACAACATGTTGGATAACCCAGTGAGAAAAGATCTATTATTACCTTACTTGACTAGTAAAATCTGGAGCATACTGACATTTGAAGTATTAATCCAACACACTGAACAATTTAAAGGCATGAGGGAAAGCATTAAGTCTAGAGGAACGAAAATAATTCATGGTGATGAGCAAAGAGAAGCTATTCTAAAATGCAACTATGTGTAGAAATAGATTGCTTGGAGAGAAAAAAAAAGAAGAATCCAACAAATTGAGATGAACAACAGAGATATCTTGAAGACAGAAAAAGGACCCATTAGTCATGGAGTATGACTCTCTGTTGGGGTTCTATATTCCAAAATATTATCTGACTTTAAGATGCAGGCAATAGGAAGGATTAAAAACGTTGTAATCTGTTTCATAAAGGCAATAAATACAGATATAGAAATTGAGACTAGATGATGGCCACCAATCCCTGCACTGAGAAGTTGATGCCAACAAGCAACTAACAATCAGTTCCACAGCACTGTGATTTTGAATTGGCTGAAATAGAAAATAAAGTGTGAAACACACTACAGGAGACAGAATATTCACAAATACAATAATGTTATCTTTAAGACCAAGGATGGTATGGACAGTGTATAAAACATGCCCTATATTATGGTTTATATCTACTTGTCCCCCCAAAGCATCATGCAGTCATTCAGGAAGCTTCAAGAGTTTGTGATTAATTCATGATCCAATACTGGGATTATAGGTGTGAGTGTTACACCCACCCTGGGGTGGATAGCTTGAATACAACATAAGGAAGGGAGAGAGGCTGGCTAGCTGCCACAGGCCCTGCTCCTAACTTTTCACTTTGCTGTTTTCTTCTGCCATGAACAGCTGCCCTCTGCCAGGTGCCTCTTTGCCCTGGAGCCAATTGGGTATGGATTGAAACCTCCTCCAACCACGAGCTAAATAAGAATTTACTTCCTTATTTCTTGTTGGTGGGTATTTTGTTCCAGAAAAAAAGAGAAAAGTAACTCAGATATCATCTTTTTCTGGGTAGGAATTTGGTGTAATGATGACTGACTTTCACGAAAAGAGACTTTGAGGTTAACAACAGTGTTTAGTGTTTATTGTTTATATGGCAAGAGTTTTGGATGTTGCTCATCGCCACAATAAAATTTGAGTCAAAGATGCATGGACAGTAAACTACAGGGAGTTGGACATACAACACAAAGGAAGTATTCAAGGTAGGATGAACCCAGTAGTCTCTAGAATACATATTTTCCTCTTTCAAGAAGAATAACAAGTGGAAGAGTTCAAAAAATGTCAGTGCACTTGGGTTACATACAGTTCATCTTTAAAGAACTACTTCACCTTGACAAAGAGAAGAAATACCAATTTATCATATGTGGGTGAGAAATATGCAAGTCAATGGGAAGCAAGCAAAATCTATTCTCAGAATTCCCATGAAAGCACAAATCAGTAAAGGCTACATGTATTCTTTGGGATTCCAGTGGTGGAAAGAGAAACTAGGGTATAGAAGGGAATATTATCATGTTTCAATAATAAAAAATTTAGTTCCATTGACATCTTTAAGACAAGTCCTATAGTCATGGCTACTCATAATATCTAATTTAACATTCTACCAACTTAATGAACTAAAGCCTCTTCATGGTTTTTATTTTTCAGAAGAAAATGATGAATAATAATGGGGAGAGGTACATTCAAAATTGATATCAGAGCCATCAGAGTGTATAGTTACAACTCTTAATCGCTATATATGCTGCTTAAAGAGCAGAGCTACTTTGCTGACCACTTTCTATGTTTGAAAGCTTTCTGACTCCCAAGTGACTTAATGCAATTTGAGGATATACACACTATTAGCAGCTGCTCAGCTGATACATGTCTGGCAGTCCATGAACCAGCAGTTTCATTTCGTCCATGAACAACAATTGGTCTCTATTTCTAACTTCATACTGGCAGTATTTAAAAGGTCATGTTCTTTAAGTACTATTTTTTGTGGATCTTAGAGTGTTAGGATAATTGTGCTTCTTACTATAATTCCTGCAGCTTAGTTATTTGTTCGTTTTTGTGGATCCCATAAATGAATGGCTCTTGCCCTAGGACATGATCATGCCATCGTGAAAACTGCATTGCCCCGCTTTGTTTAAACAAACTGTTAATTTAAACATAATTACCATTTTATGGCAATAAATCAAAGCATATACTGAATGATCGTCAACTGTCATGATCAGGCACACATACAAGAATACATATAAATATATATAGCTAATTTTAGGAGATGGTATATTTTAATTTTTAGGATGATTCATCCCTCAAGTGGATTTGCTAGTATAAGGTTAAGAATTGGCAGTAACTGCATTATACCTGAAGAAAACATGATTTTTTTTCTTGAGCAAATATTAAATGGCAGACCCACATTCTAACAGACTAAAATTAGTATATTTGTGCAAAATAATTATTTTGGTTTCAGAGAAAGAAAATAGCATTTAATAAAACTCAGAGATCAGACCAACTGAGCTGACAAAATTCCCCTTGAGTGTCTATCCAAAATCCAAAGCTTATTCATAAAGAAAACCTAGTCATTTAGTCAACCACAATGCCATTGAACCACATAAATAATACTTTCCACCATCAAAATTTTCTTGTACATTATTTACTCCTTCAAAAATGAAGACAAAAAAATCATAGAAAGACTTATACTATGCAATACAACAAATACTGTGAGATTCATACAATTTTTTAGTGAAATTCTGTGTCATTTTTATTTTTTATGTTTTAATGCTACTTTGTACTCTTCAAACAATAAAAAAAGACTTAAGTATTTAGAGAAATAAACAAAATAATTTATTGCATGGTATTTAACTTATTTCTAGCCATCTTGCCTCATTTCCAATGTACCTCCCTTTTAAGTGGCATCCCATTTGTCACCAGACATAACAATTTCCTAGGGTCGCCCAAATACCTCAACAGATTAAAGTGCCTGTACGCAGGCTCAGGGGCCGAGGGTTCAATCCCTGGGCCTGCCATGCCGGCCCTGCTCCCTGAATGTGCTGAGATGGCAATTGAGACTGGGTGTGGTGGTGTGCGCCTGTAATCCCAGCTCTTGGGAGGCGGTAAACAGGTGAATCATTATGAATCTGATCTAGTAGTGAGAACTTGAACACCCTATCGACCCTTCCCTAAAAATAAAAAAAAGACAACAATATCATATTAATGTGTTATACACGCTTTAGGGAAGAAATGTCTTGTAGGGGTTATGAGTAGATACCAGCACCAACTAATATGGCCTGGCATGTTGCCTCGACAATGTGCTTGGTTCCTTTCTATAGTTTTGTTTTATTTTATGTATTTGGTACAACATCTCACTATGCGGTTTGGATTCATAGTGATACTCCTGTTTGCATCCTGTCCAGTGCTGGGATTACAGGCCTTGTCACCCTGCTTGGTCTTGGTCGCTGACTGAGCACATCCTGAGAAAGGGCCAACACAGCCTGTGATGCCAGGGATTGAGCTTAGACCCTGTGCTTGCCTAAGCAGGTGGTAGTCCACTGAACTCTCCCGCCAGTCCTGCTCTTAGCTCCTTTCAAAATTTCCTTCCAGCTTTGCCATTGACATCTGGAGTTGCCCCCTTGTTGAAGTGAATCTTGGAGGGTGAGGAGTTGAACTTTGTGTTAAGAAAAAAACAGTTAATAAAGTCAAAGGTCTTTCTGCTTCCTTCCATGTTCTACTTTGATATGCAGACTGGAGGTTTGTTTCTTTTCCTATTAGATTCAGGGCTGCTGCTGAACATCCAGTCCAGCACAAGAAGTACAAAATTTTGGTCCCTGCTTTGTTTAAATATTTTGAGAATACAATGCTTTGAAATTTTTTCTTTCACCTTCTTTGTTTCTTTCCCCCCTCTTTGGGAATACACTACAGGAACTTTACATAAACTAAAATAACATTGAGGATACACTCCATTACAAGAAGTAAGTAATATTTCATTATAACAAGTACTAATTGCTGTGAAAACTGCCTGAAGATATATAAAATATATGGTGTAAATCTCCTTTTTAGAAAAAAAATGTAGGAAGCCAGATGTGGTGGAGCACAATGAGATGCCTGCACTAGGGCAACCAAGGTGAAGCGATTCCTGTGAGCTTGCTTCTAGCCTGAGCTACAAAAGGAGTTCAAGGCAAGCCTGAACCACACAGCAAGAGCTTGCCGTGACAATGTTTTTAAATATAGAATTTAATATTTTAATTATGAATAACAGTTTGTAAGCACAATAGAATTTTATTTAATTCTTGCATTAATATTTTAATGTTGTTCCTTAAAACTTCTACAGGGTTTATTACCAGCACTCCAAGCAACAATGTAAACATCCACCTCATTTTGTGAAACATGGGTAGCTACACGGAAAAAGAAAAATGTAAAACACATTTAATACAGTTTGGTGGCTAAAGAAAACCTTAGTATTTTTATTTATTTATTTATTTTAGGGAAGGATCTACAGGATGTTTAGTGTCTCACTACTGGATTGGATTCATAGTGATCCACCTATTTACAGCCTTCCAAGAGCTGAGATTACAGGCACATGCCAACATGCCCAGTCTCTGTTGCTGTCTCAGCATGCCCCGGGGGCAGGGCTGGCATGGCAGGCTGGGGATTGAAACCCCGGCCCCTTGTGCCTGCTTGCAGGCACTTTAATCTGCTGAGCTATTTGGTCGGCCCAACCTTAGTAGTTTAAAGGATAATTATGCAAATAACGAAGTCTCCTAAAACTCAGTCATACAGTAAGTGTTAGAATATTATATATTGGAAACTATATTTGATTTATGAGAAAAATAGCCATTTTAAAATTGAGACGGGAGTGAGCTCTGAGATGTGGCTCAGTGGCGGAGAACATGTGCAAGGCCTCTATTTGTATCTCTAGCCTGAAAATAAATAAGATTATGATTTAGAACATATTCCCAAGGTTTTTATTGATGACAGGTATACTTAGAAATAGTGGGTTTCTCATCTTCTATCTTGCAGCTAAGGCTATTCTTCACACAAATCAGTCATAAGAAAGCCAGGATCTACTTTTTTTTTTCAGGGACTCAAGCTCCTAACCTCACGTTTGGTAGGCAGGCACTGCTCCCCTGAGCTACATCCCCAGCCCAGGATCTACAATCTTGCTATTTCCTATTATTATGGCTTGGAAAACTGTAGCCCTAAAGTCTGTATGTGTATCCTTTGCTCCTAGTATGATAGTATTCAGAAGCCCTGTGGGAAGTGGGGGCCACAGCAAGGTCCCGGGTGTGCACTCCTGAGTAGGTCATGGGATGTTAATTTCTCTTCCTAGATTTCCAGGCTCAAGATGTGAGATGCTTCCAGGTACATCTTCAACTTGGAAGATCTGGGAGTATCTCAGAAAATTAATCAAACACATTTTGGGATCCATCTGGCTATGTATTAGGAACATAATGTACAGATCAATATCTGAACCCTCAACACTTCCTTTCTTGTGTTCTCCAATCTGCTTCTTGTCCTCCACAAGCTGAGTGATTTTCTTCCACCGCACCCCTCTGTTGTGAAGTGTTTCTCTTAAAGTTAGCTGACCGTGGACTAGAACCATTTGACTGTGAACGGCATGACCACTTCCTTCTTTCACTTCAAGAATTTGGCCCAGTAATAGCTGACTAAGGCAAGATAATATTGATCTTTCTAAGAAGTGTTCCACCATGCTGGCCCTAAGTCATTGCCTCAAAACAACAGGGCTGCCTGATCATGCCAGGTGCACTAGCTAGTTTTCTGTCTAGACAAAAAAATACTTGATATAATGCAAAGGTGTACTGCTGCTGTGTCCATGGCAAAGGAGCGCATCATTTTAGAACATGTAGTAGAGTGAAACACACACCTCACATCCGGAAGTAAATAGAGAAGGAATGGAAGGGCTGTGTTCCACCGTTCTTTTTAAGGCATACTCCACAATGACCTGAAGTGTTCCTCTGGCTCCTACAACTTTAAAGTTCCAATATCTCCCAATAGTATAATTAGGTGTGCACCAAGGTTTAAATAAATGGATCTTCAGGGGATTTTTATCCAAAACGTAGCATATGTTAATTTCCAGGAGAACGAGCCATAATAAACCTCTTCACTTCATATAACCACCAATTGTGGTATGTCAAACCTACTTGATTAAGGAACAACTAGCAGATTATTAAAGCCCATTTTGAGGTGTTTCTGTAGAGGATTAGTAGGTAGATAGACTTGCCCAGACTGTAGACATGCGATGAAATAAGTTTGTAGCCTAAACAGAAAAAAAAGTTGGAGGAGAAGGAAGTTGGGGTGTAATAGAAAAGCTCCTTATCTCTGATGCACATCATACTTGAGTTTTCTCAGTTTTCCAGGGCATAGTCATCCAGGTACTCTCCATGCTTCACTCTCAGAAGGGTGCTGAGCCCTCAACCTCTCCTATTTCTCAACTCCTAATATCATGGACTAAGCAACAACTGCTCTCCAGTGCACAAATGCCCTCTGTTGACTCTTGTCTCTGATGCTATAACCCAACCTAATAAATGCCCTCACATAAGTATTTTTTCTTATCAGTTCCGTTATCCTCAAGAACATTAATCAATCCATATTTGGGTACCAGCAATGGTTCTAGAGAAACAGAATAATGAATTTCTCTAATTGGTTTACTGGTTCATTTATTTAGTTCTTTAATTTGATGTGACTCAAAGTTGTCACAGTGTCTTCTGTTAAAGTAGGCAAAACTCATAGTCCATGGTATGAACTGTCTAAGGAAATATGCACTATGGGTCCACTTGATTGCACTAATTCACTACTTGGTAACATAAGGCATTTACTGGCTGCTACACACACTTTTTTTCAACAGGTTTGGAAAATCTATATCTATATCTATATCTATATCTATATCTATATCTATATCTATATCTATATCTATATATAATCATGTTGGCTGGTTTCTCTTAGAACTCTCAACAAGTAGTAAAGGAAAAGAATGAGCTCAATGATTCAATTTCCCTGCTACACAAAAAGATAAATAACCAAAGGCTTCTTCTGAAGTAGAATTTTATCTGCTGTAACCTAAAGTTGCTAAAAATAACACACAAACACTCATGAAGCAATTGGCTGAATTATGGTGCAAGACTCACAGTCAGGATTAATGACCACAGTCCAAACTTGTGTATTTCACACATAATCACAAGTCCTTGAATCACACTTGCTTTACAAATTAAGAAAAGAGTGAGCTCAAAATTCTGCCCAAGATAACTATCCTAAATATAATTACAAATGCACTGATCCTTTTCCTTAAGTCTCATTGTCTCCACCATTCCATAAAAATCTTTTATGTCCTTGAAACATGAGGCAAGCTCTTAGCTGTGAATCTCTGTTCAAAGAGCCCATAATCCCAATAGAGGGGTAAGCTCAATCTGTGATAGGGCAAACCACAATCTAGTGGGATAAACATTATTTTTCCTCCATGTCTAGTATCTGAGGTTTTCATTAAAAAAAATAAATCGATATTTCAACTTTTATTTATTTTATTTTATATTATATGTATTTGGCACAGTGTGTCATTATACAGCTTGGACTCACAGTGATCCTCTTATTTTCAGCCTCCCCAGCCCAGCACTGGGATTACAGATCTCAGTGGCCCACAGAGTGGGCCCAGGAGCAGACCTGGTGAAGCATGTGGAGCCAGGGATTGAACCCCAATCCCTGCACTTGCCTAAGCATGCACTTAGTCTGCTGAGCTATCTCCATGACCCTGAGGTTTGTGATAGTAAAATGTAAGCAAAAATGGCAGAGCTGCAGCCAATAAGGCCTCTCCCTTAGGATGGCTTCATTCATGGCTTGCAATTTTCTCTGTTGAATTTCCACATTAACGATACATTTAAGTTTATTGGGTTTCTACTGAACCTTCAGTTTTATCCCCTCAGTTCCATGCATTTTCTTTTCAGAGGCTTCTTGCCTGGCTATCCAGCTGCTCATCTGAAATCTGAATCATCATGGCCCCACAATTCTTGCATTCTGAAGGCCAGGAAAACCAGCCTCATGTGGACAATACAAAGCTCTACTCTCAGCAGAAACAGTGGCCTGACCCCCTTTTACCATAACTGCAGTGGCCTCTGAATGCCCATACAAATGCATGAGCATGGAGAAATGAATCAAAGGGAAACAACTCTGGAGGATGCTCTATTTAGCAGGAGTCCCAGGGTCTCTACATCATGGGCAGCATCCTGCTGAATCTAAAGATGTTCTTAGACAACTTCTTTCTTTCCCTGTAAAATATTGGTTTCTTGTTAATAATGATTATTTTGTAACAATCCTATCTCACATAGCCTCAAATGTATACATGGTTCCTTCTTGTCAAAAATTTACTTTTTGTTTTCCTGTTCTTCCAGAATATCTTAAATTGAGTTATTTTGAAATTCCATCCTCCAGAATTATTCACCCAGGATTCTTAATCTCAGTTTGCTGCAATACCTCAGGACATAGAAAATGCAGACAAATTTTCTGCTAGAGTGTACCACCCATGCCTTCTAGTCCAACTGTCAATAGAATATTTGCTGACTAATGAAACTTTCTGATTCTAGCCTTAACTGTCATCGATCCTATCAGTATCCTGGCTGTCTAAGTGATCTATCAGTTCTCTAGCTTGCTTCTGCAATATTTCACAAATACAAATCCACCTGTAAACCTGTTCCAAAGTCTTCTAACTGTCACATAGTTAATGCCACAAAAATGACCCAGGCATAGTATCAACTTCTGCAATAATTAAAGATCCATTACAAAAAGGCAATATTCAACATCTATGATTTAAAGGAAAACTGACTACTTGACTCATATTTTAAGTGTATGGTTGACTGATTAGAAGACAAAAACATTAGTAGGAATGGTCACTGAGCAACAAAGCTACGCAGTTCAAGGTATCCAGGGAGCAGAGCTGACAAAGTGTGCTAGAAGGAAACGGTCAAGAGTCTAATGCAGGAAACAAGGTCATGTCTCCATGAGTTCTCTCCCACCCAAGAGCATGCTCCCTAGTGTGCTAGGCTATTCTTAATACAATAAAGTTGGCATAAAATACAATAAAGTGAAAATAAATGAACACAGTGTACAATGTTTTTGCTATCTCTTTTTTATTAAATTTATTGAGAAACAGCAATGAGACAGTTTCAAAACCAATTAATAGGACAGTTTCCATAATTAATACATTGCATATTGTTATCTCCTTAGTGGTTATTCATAGCATGGGATGCAGATATGAGGTGCTGTACAAATACTATTACTACAATTCTTTCTTTCCATTGAATTAAGAGATAGTAGCTGTAAATCTATCCTAAATATCTTGTATATACAAATACAAAAGGGTCCTTCCTTTGCATCTCCTTTTTTGTTTAGTTTTGTTAGAGATGGGTATTCCATTGCCATTTAAATATTGTAGGTGCATGAATTCAGCAAAATATTCCAATATAGTCCAGTAGTCCATAATACTAGTGGGTTATCCATAGGACTGGCAACATCAGAGGTTGTTGACCTAGACTTTCACAGCTCAGCATATTAATATGGCTTTACCATTTGTACCTCATTTTTATAATTTTCTGCAGGATGGTTAAGACCAAGATAAAGCAAGACCTATATAACAAGAAATGTATTTTTTGTGTCTGATAAGCTCAGTCAAGTCCCCTTAGGATTTATCCTGTTACCCTGTACTGTAGTTTGCAGATCCTTTGTTAGTGTCAGCCATGTGGATGAGTAATGGTCATGGCTTGACAAATTTACCCTCTGTGAAAGCCTAAGATAATGTTTTCTCTCCAGGTGACTCTCCTTAGGCACACTCTACATCATTGATCACATTGCTCAGTGACCCCCATAGTCTCCTTGATCAGAAAATTTGGGGCACAGCTGAGTTACATTTTATTACTATATAGGTTCTCCTATGTCTTGAGTCTTCACTGACCTTGAAAGGCGAGGGTGAAAATATTGGCTGTCCTTACAGTCCTTTGTTTTCTCTAATTTTTGGTCGGCAAACTTAGATTCTTAACCCTCCAGAAAAGAAGCTTATTATTACTCTACTACACATGCATTTGGGTTTAACCTTACTATCTGTCTGAATATCAAATATCTTAGGCATAACATGGAACAGGTATTTTCTATATAGTATTGATATGTAAAACTTTAATTCTCTACAGAATATGGAGAAAAAATTAAAAAATACAAAATATTTTAAAAATATTAATGAACAATTACATATTTTTGCCGAGAAATTTAGAAATGTAACCATATACAGCATTGATGCAGGACAGTCCTGTGACATTTTTCTTTCTTGTCTCTTTTTTTCATTTATTACCCTTTTGTTCTTAAAGAAACATTTACTTGAGAGACAGCATGGAAATAATTGGTATGTCATGACAAGCAGTACGTATTGATAAGACCAGAATGATAGGCATTCCAAGTGTGACCCTTCTATTACATATTGCTTTCTTCAGTGCAGTTTCCCAGTTCATATGTATCAGCATATATAGTTAGTCAGGGTGAGAATCCTATCAATTAACTGCTAGTTTCAAAAACCTTTTGATGTTTCTCAGAATCATTGCCTTATCCATCGTGTACGTATAAATGTATGGCTTTGCCCATGTCATTTTTCCAAGCTTTTCTCCTTGCACTCTCCTCATCATAAAATCCTCAAATTCTTGCTTTCCTTTTGATTGTGTTATACCTTTCTATTTGTATTTATTCTTTTGAGTTCTTATACTAGTAAGACTAGTAAGATACTTATACATGTGGGTCTGGTTTGTTTCACTTATGTGTATATCTTCAAGTGGCGTCCACTTAAATATAAATGCTTCAAGCTTATCATTCTTTATAGCTGAGTAATACTCCATTATATAAAAATACCACATCTTTTTCATCCATTCTTCTGGTGATGGGCATTTCAGTTGTTTCCAAGATTTGCCTATCACAAAATGCACTGCTATAAACATAGGTACACGGATTTCACCATGACATGAAGTTTTCAATTCCTCTGGGAAAATTACCAGTAGGGAGATGGCTGGCTTGAATGGGATTTCCTGTCCTAGTTTTTTAAGGATTCTCCACCCTGATTTCCATAATAGTTGCACCAGCATACATTCTCACCAGCAGTGTAGAAGGTTTTCCTTTCCCCCACAGCCTCTCTTGCATTTGTTGTTGGTTGATTTCTTCATGATAGCCATTCTTTGTGGTATGAGATGGTATCTCTGTGTTGTTTAATTTCCATTTCATGAATGGTTAGTGATGTGGAGCATTTTTTCATATATTTATTCACTTCTTTAATTCTTCCTTTGAGAAGTGTGTGTTCATCTTGGATGCCCATTTCTGGATTAAGTCTTTAAATTTTGGTACCATAAAATTTTTTAGTTCTTTGTAAATTCTAGACAGCAGATGTTTGTCTGAGTGCTTATTAGTTAAGAATTTTTCTATGTTTGTGGGTTGTCTTTTCACTTTGTTGATAATTTATTTTGACTTGCAAAAACTTCTCAATAAGAGGAGGTCCCAGTTGTTAATTCTTTCAAGTATTACCTGTGAGATTTGATTTTTGTTTATGAACACTTTGCCTACCCCTATGTCTTCAAGAGTTCCTCCTACTTTCTCTTCCAGGAGATTTAGTGTTTCTATTTTAATGTTTAGATCTTTAATTCACTTTGATTTTAGCTTAGTACATGGTTGTAGACCTAAGTCAATTTTAGTTGTCATCATGTAGAGAGCCAGTTTTTCCAACACCATTTATAAAAGAGGCTCTCTTTCTTCCAGTAAGTGTGTTCGGCACCTTTGTCACAGATCAGGTAACTGAGTGTTTTTGCAGAGGCCTCTGAATCTTCTAATCTATTCCACTGATCTTCAGGTCTATTTTGTTGCCAGTATCATACTGATTTTATCACAGTAGCTTTGTAGTATAATTTCAAGTCAGGAATGGTAATGCCTCCTGCCTTGTCTTTATTGCCCAGAATTGCCTTTGCTATTCTAGATCTTTTCTGGTTCCAAATAAATTTTAAGAATGATTTCTCTGGGTCTGTGAGGTATGTTGGTAGTACTTTAATAGGGATTGCATTAAATTTGTCCAGAAATTTTTGGATTATGGCCATCTTAACAATGTTGGCTCTTCCTATCCAGGAGCAGGGAATATCTTTCCATTTTCTGAAATCCTCTATGATCTCTTTTTTCCAAAAACATTTCCTTGAAATGATTGTAATTTTCCTTGAGAAGATGATATCTCTTAAGACTAAGAAATCACAGCATATTATAGTGTAAATCAATAAATGTGGGAAAAAAGCAGAGATAGTATAGTGGTGTAGCTGTGGTTAATGAAAAACTAGTAATTGTAATGAATGGAATGGTGCTTAAAGGAGAAATTAATTCCTTATCCCTAGTACTGTCAGACAACTGAGTTAGATAGAAATATTATAGGTAGTCAAGTAGGGTTGGGCTATCAGAAATAGCCAGTGCAGAAGATGAGGTACCAGTCCTCAACACAAAAGATAAAACAAATATAGTCTCATACCTCGCTAGGGGTGGACATTGGGGATTGATATTCTAACTAGGTTTCTATCACCTAGAGAAAGCCAGGAAAAGTCACTAACCCAACACCCTACAGGAAAAGCCCCTGTTCTAAATGCTCACCTGCTTGCCACAGGACTCACTTTTCCATTTGATCCTGATTTAATCAATTTTACCTGAGCTGTTATGCTTGTTATCTTACTGGTTGACCATTGCTTTGTCCCACCGCACACTCTACCTTATAAGTTCCAATACTTCTCACTTTGGACTAGCCCGACATCAACGATTTTCTCTATAAAAATCTGTAAAAAAGGCAAGCTCCCTGACAACCCTCCCAGGTCCTTTCTGTCTGTCTCTCAGACAGAAGCTTTCTTTCCCCCAAAAAAATACATACTGCTTTTAATGTCTGTTGTTCCTGAAATTCATTCTTTGATTTTAGAGAAGATGAGCTCATCCCAGATGTCTTTCATGTTTGGAGATTCCTTCCCCCATATCACTACCATAAGAAATAATTGAGATACACTGCGTTATTATTTAATTTTAATTAATTTAAAATTTGCTTCTAGATTTCAGGCGAAATTTATTTTTCTAAACACAATGTGCATTCTTCAGGGTGGTTTCTATTAGACTGAAGATTTGTGTGTGTGTGTGGAGATGGTAATAGAAATATTCTAAAATTGATCATGGCAAAAACTCTGAATATATCAAAATGCTATTGAATTTTCACTATGAATAAGTGAATTGTGTTCCATGGATTCTATCCCACTATACGAAATATTAAACAAACAAAAAATGGGGTCATTGTAAGACTATTTACAGTCATCAGAGGTTCAGTGGAGACAGGAGTCTGCCTTGCAAACATTATCTCAAACTGAAAAAAGAAATGCCCATCAGATCCACCTGCCCCCGCCCCCTGCAGGTGCAGACACACCTGCCAGGCCTGCAGGTGCTACGAGGGCTGGGGTCCCGAGGAGGACTTGTTTCATCACAACAAGCAATGCACTGCGCCTTGGAAAATCATATTTCAACTTCTCCAAAGAACAAGCAAAACTTTGGAATCTTATAACAATAAGAGAGAAATAGAGACAGAAATTCAGACCATGATTTCTTTGCAGATTTTCAGTATAGAGACAAAAATGGAATGTATTAATATCTACTATTTAAGTAAACACATTGAAATTAATTTAGGAAAAATAAGAACCCTTCTAATGGCATGAGCAAGTGACAGTCACTGGATATGGGCAGAATTACTTAAGGAGTTCAACACGAAATAGATGGCGAGGACAGGGAAGCTACAGGAATTCAGTGCAGATGTATTTAGCTGCGGCTTTCAAATGGAAGAAAGCCAGTTAAATAATATAGTAAATATTAAAAGAATATAAGTTAAAACAAATGTCCAGGAAACCCACAGGATTTGCAGGATTACCATGCTAATTTCTCCACGATGGAGACAATGAGTTGAATGTTGAAAAATCTTCAGAAATCAACAAAACTAGGCCCACTCATTCCTAAAAACCAGACTTCAAGAGCCTCAGAGGGAGCTTGCAAGTCTGGCTGCCACTGTCCCCAGCATCCTAGCGAACCCGAGAGACAAACCTGAACAGCTTGACCTGAATGCCTGCAGCCGTTGATAACTGCAGAGAGCAGGCTGGGTTATTAGCGAGCCGCTGAGGAATAACAGCAGTTCCGTTATCAAGCAGAAGCATTTGCCTGACCACAGTCAATAAAAATTTCCATAGTTAACTCTGCTTTCAGATGTTTTTCTTCTGTTAGATATTTTGCAGTAACAAAAAATTCTTTACTGTGGCAAAACAAACAGGCAGTTAGAATGCTAACTATGTTCCTCAAATAAAAATATTTCATTTGCTGAAGGCTTGCTACTTCAAATGGGTTTATCCTGTCCTTATAATACCAAATTCTCAAGATACATAGGAGCTTTAGCATGTTGTGTCTGAGTTTACTGATTAATTCATTTAAAAATAAGTTGGGGATAAAGGGGAATTTTTTTGTGACACATTCTACTGATGTAAAAAAATTACCTTCTTGATTTAAATGTTTCTGATGCATTAAGTTATGCTTGGGGTGACTTTGAGATCTAAAATACTGTAGCATTAACTGCCTTCCAAGAGGGTGTTAGAATTAGACACAGGACATGGACACAAACCAGAATCTTCCATGAATCTAAATGTTGGTTTGGGTATGTGCTCTCCTGAAGTGTATAAAGATTTTTTAATCAGAATTTACGTACTGAAATGACTGCTTTCCTTTCTCTTTTATAAAAATTCATTTGTTTTCCTTATGTTAGGGCAAAGATACTTCAAACATAAAAATGATAAGGAATAAGAAAAAAAAGCAAAACTATAATTAAGAAAAAAATAAATATGAAAGCTATCTTTCCTACGACCTTAAAGATATTCGAAAAGAACCTATAGTATCCTGTTTTGCGATTCTCTAAGGTAACAATGCCTATTTTATTGTAAACATAAAGATTCATATTGCAAGTAAATTGAACAACAATAGAAACTTTCTCATGCTTACTGTTGAGATACAAATGGTGTAAAAGGGAAACCTTCCATGTCACTAACAGAAATTTCCTGATACTTTCTTAACACTGTTACAAGCATTTCAGAGTCGGTCTATCCTGGTTACTAACAAAGAGCTTCACAATAGCACTTATACTCAGGGACTGGGCAAGTAAGCACAGCTCTGTTTCAAAGGGCAAAGGCCATATACCATTTTGAGGAATGAAATGAAACAGCTTCAACAAATATTTTCTGACAATGATACAAAATATTTTGTATGCTTGAAACAACCTTTCATGTTGTAAAATGTGGAACTTGTAAATATCTGCAATTTACTTTCTTTAAACTTTTAAAAAAACTATTTATTTGGTACAGGGTCTCGGCACACAGTTCAGACTCATAGTGATTCTTGTGTCTCAGCCTCCCCAGCGCTGGCGTTATAGGGGTGCGCCACCATGCTGGGTCTCCGTGGAAGGCTTGGCACGACTGATGTTCCTGGACCGGCATGGCATGCGCTATTGGGGATCCAACTAGGGTCCTTGGGCTTGCCAGTCAGGCGCTTAGACCGCTGAGCTATCTCCCCAGCCCTGCAATCTACTTTAAAGGATACTTCCACATCAGCCTCATGAATTAAAATATTCTTAGTAAGAATCTCTGCATCAGTAGTTTTTTATTTGTAACTTGGGAAATGAATTTCCAAGGAAAACTTTCAAAACCATTACAGTAATTCTTCAGAAGGAAAGAATTGCTTTTTTTATTTGGAAAAAAGTTTTAATGATGTTTTATGAAATAAACATAACCAGGAGATGTATAAACCAACAGAGGTCAATTTGTTATTTTAAAAATAAGTGCCAGAACGTGAAGTTGCACGTGGATATCATTTTTCATGTTGGTTGAGGAAGCGTTTAGCAAGAGGGCAGATCGGAGGAGACGCAGCTAGAGCTCCTCTCTGTGTCTTACCACCAGCACGTATGCGCAGAGTCACACAAGTGCAAACACTCTCAGGATCATTGATCAGAGAGGGCTGGGTGCTCTAGGAATAACAAAAAGGATTATTGCAGAAATGGTTGCGATGTTTGCCAGCTGTGTATTTATCTCCGAATTCAGCAAGTCCCATAGATCGGTTATGTCTCAAGTTTGCTTGTGAGAAATTAAATGACAGAGAGGGAGAGAAACAAGAGAAAGAGAGAAAGGGAGAGAGCGAGAGAGCGAGAGCGAGAGCGAGAGCGAGAGCGAGAGCGAGAGCAAGGTGTCAAGCCAAAAAAGACAATTCACCCGGGTCAGCAGCTCACAGTGCTGGCACTGCTCCAAGGAGCAACACGCAGTTGTAAAAAATATCAATAAAGAAACACATATCGATATAGAAATGCAAGATGCAACAGACTGCTGGTTAAAATAACAACTTGAAATCATTGTGTTGGCAATAAATTATTATTAAGTTTGAATAGCATGTAAGATATGCATGTATTGCGATATGATGCTGTACCTCATAAATATTTCCAAGCATTGCACATTAATAAAACTTTTTTGGTATGTCATGAATCAAACTCAGGACCCCGTGCTTGCCAGGCAGGCACTATGCCATTGAACTGCATCCTGGGCTTCAAACATTTTTTAAAATGTTTAATTAGTTGTAAACAGTAAGTGACTTGATTTCATCATTATTTGTTCTACACATGTATTGAATTGCTACAGTGGCATGTGCAATTAAGATAGTGTTAATTAAAAATAAAGATTAAAAACCTGAGAATTTAGTGAATGTTCTCTTTGTCTGTGTTTTTACAAATGGAGTTCAACCAGTGCACGTGTCCCTGAATAGCGTGTGTGAACGTGCAGAGCCACACTTTGGCTACCTGTGGATTTCTTTTTTCACCACTGGAGCTGTGTGCTCACCGCGACTCAGCTGCAATGTTTTGTCACTTGCATATTTCAGTTTTGTTTTTATTGTAATTATTTAACTTAATTTTCAGCTATTCCAGAGAAAGGATTTTCAGTCTGTGTAAGATGCTCAGGGCTCAACATGCGCTCATACAGGAAAGCATCCATGTTTAAAGAGCTGAATGATCCTAAAAATTAAATTCCAAACTGTTGAGCCCAATTACCATAAACAAAACTTCAATCATGTGAGTCATTGTCTCTTTTTCTTTCTTTCTTTTTTTTTTTTTTGAGGTTACTGACTGTGAGTGATTTCTTTTTTGATTCTTTAGAACTACAACTATCTCCAGTGTATACATTAAATATGCAGTTATCTGAAATCAGGAATATGCTGAACAACTTTAGTAAGGCAGAAACCTGGAGACAAACAGGCCTGCTGTAGGAAGGGCAACCTATTTAAGTTCAAGATAAACTAATAAGCCTCTCATTGGAAAGCTGAAAGAGGTGTGGTCTTCTTACCATAATTAAGAGTATTTCAGGATAAAATAAATTGTGAAAACAATATTCCTGAAAACAAAGCCGCACTTGAGACAAGAAGGTTGAGACCAAGTAAATTACCTGGCAGCTACCGTGGGCATCAGCTCAGTGCTCCAGAGAGCCAGCTTTCCTCTGGTATTCCCTCCCGTCCCGCTAAGTGCATCAGCGAAGACGTATGGGGAAGATGAGGACTGGAATTATTTGAATCCCTAAAATTCATTTGTTGGCCAGAGAAATCATGTTATCTGGTTTCCATAGAAAGGAATTTCTGAATTGAAAGTTTGAGCTCCAGGTTTCTATTTTTGCCATTTGTAAATTTTTTAAAAAATTAAAAATAAAACTCTTCTAAGTTATAATTAATCTGTACTCCTGAAGTTGTCAAATTTTCTGCTCCAGAAAATTAATTCTAGTGTCTTTTCATTTCATCTTATTCAAATATTATCATTTGGAATATTAATTTTAAAAGGCTAATTCATGATGCCAACAATCTAAGAATATAGTAATAGAAGAGTAACAATATAACACGTGAAAATATATTGTTTCTCATAGCAAACCATATTATGTGATTAAAATATTACTTAGAAAACAAAGATTTATATAAATCATAAATGTAAAAAATTTATATTGGTAAAAAATATTAAATATTAGTGTACTAATGAAAAGAAAAGGTATGATTTTAAAATGTTTGAATTTTTAAGGCTAATATTCCGATTTCCATTGCTATAGATACAACCAGAAAAGGAATCCAAAGGAAGAAATATAACATGTTTTTTCATCCGTGAATTCTTACTAGGAAAGCTGAAAATCCTTGAATAAAATCCATCGATTACCATAAAATCTTAGGATTCTCTTAAAAGATACCATTATTAGCAACTGGAACCAGGTAAGAGCTAACAGAATGGCAAAATCTCTGATTGAAAAATGTGCTTGTTGGGTCCCCAAATATTTAGGAAGGATAGAAAGATTTTTGTCCACCTACATGTGACCGTTATAGTCACAGTTTGCTTGTGAGTCCATTAAAGACCATAGTCTGCAGACAGAGATGAAAATCCTTAATCATAGAGAAGAAAGGTGTGAATAATATAAGTAACACAGAAGTGAGGATCAGAGAAGCAGTAGTGGCCCTCGCTGCATGCTATGCCTCTGGAATCGACTAGAAAACAAAGATCGGAGTCACAGAAAGCAGCTTGTCCTTTCCCTAAAGAGGAAGACATGACTCAATCCAAAAATAAAGTCAACACCTCTTTTCTTTCATTTAGATTCTGGGCACATGTCGTAAACATTCTTGGAAAAAATGTATTCTCGCAATTCTTTCAGCAAATACACAACACTGACAAACATTCAGCATCTACAATCTGGATTTCTTGGCTTCTTCTTTTCAAAGGTAGAATCAGATAATTTTGGAGCAGGTGTGAGTCCTCATTCATAGTTCAAATAATACTGTTGTGTAGCCCTGAATTTCCACCCAGGCAATTTTTACCTACAAATAACTGAATTATAGCTACCGGCACATAAATGTTATATGCCAATGTACACATATATTATACATATAAATACTTGCAATAACCAGAGCCTGAGGCTGCAACTTGCAATTTTCAAAGGGATTAGAATGCTTCAATTTGTAGTGTATGTATACATTTATATAAATGAGAACATTTATATTTGTAAAATATACAAACACATTTATGCACACACGCACACACACACACATATATATATATATATATATATATATATATATATATATATTCTACAAAAAGGTATACTTTGATACAGTCAGAAACAGAGAATCTTTAGGCTGTGAGCATGGCCCCACCCTGGTGATTATCCGTGTTTAAGCTCAGTAGGTTGCGATCCCAGAGCAGCAGAGGATGGACACCAGGAAGAGCCTCAGTGGGAGGCCCTGGAGACATAAGCATCTGAGCAGGTGGGGGCCAGACAAAGTCACAGGCTCTCACGCCTTCAATACTGAAAGCCTGACTTCTGCGGGGCTCTCACTCTCTCTAGGGTTCTCTCCCTCCTTTTCCTCCTGCCCTCCTGCCTGTTTCTGCCATCATCGTGCAAGCTTCCATAAATGTAGCTACCCACTATGACGTGTATGCTGTTTGAATCTTTCTTTGGTGTGCATGAGGACCTGGGCTGCTTGTGGCCCATTCCATTGTAACTACCTGTGTGAATGCCTCCAGAATAAAAGTACTTACAAACCTGTGGTGTCTGCTGTGTGCTGAGTGTGAACTTTAAAAAAAAAATCTGCTAAAATTAGGACATTTCATTTGTAGGATTAGTAAATATAAATGTTTATTGAGTGTTATGGTGAAGGGATGTTTTTGTACACAATTACTATACATGGAAGAAGATATCTAAATAAAACTGTTCATATGGTATGTCCCCATACCCTCATTTCTAAATAACTGTTCTTTTCCTTTCAAAGTCAACATGAAGCTGTTAGTTTTGTCTCTTGAATTTTTTCTAGAACTTCAAACTCCCACTCATTTGATTCAAGAGGGATATCCTTCTGTCATCTTTCAGATTCCACAATAAGTGTTTGAAAGGATGAAAATAATAAAACAAGAGTTGTTGGCCAAGTTCTTCCATGCTTCAGCGATTCCGCCTGCTTTTCTCACATGTGTGTCTTGCAAGTGCGCACGCCGACTGTGCTCTGTTTTGCAACTTCTTATCAAAAATGTGAGAATAGCCTTGGCAGACAGCAGTAATGTTTCTTTTTGGAGCAACAGGCATCATTCTTGATTTATAATAAAATAACAATATACCCCTCCGGAGCCAGAGAAAGGAAGCTTAGTAGGAAATATGAAGTATTTTGCTCCCCAGAGTCAGGGTTGCTGTCCTGTAATGTAGCGCATCTCAGCGCTGTGCCTTGGTCTTCTTAGCACGTCTTATGGGCTCCTGTCCTCAGCGGAGCAGCGCAGAATTGCTGATGACTCTGGTCATGGCCACTGCTGTTTGTATTAAGCTTTCCCTTACATCCTTTCCCCAAAGTTCACATTTTCTACTTGCAGTTGTAAAATTGTATCATTCCTGAAACTTGGCAATGTTGCAAGTGACCTAAAATCTCAGACACCTCGCAATTCTTGGTAATTCCCCTGGCCCAGGGTCCGTTGCTTTAGCAGGCTTCATAGAGGTTTGCGGGATGTACTTGTGGCTGTTAACTCTCCCGATTTTCCTGTTCAAAAGTATAGTCTTATGTCGTGTTACTATTGAAACAGGCTTTCCTTTTGTCAATTCTTAAAACTGCTGATTGTCTCTTAAACACTGCTCGTGGTATTCAACTTATATGTAGCTGACATTTCATACGATGTGCCTTTAGGCTCCGCCCACTCCTGGTAGGATTTTACAACTGGCTGGCCAACACTGTGTCTCTCAACTTTTGCCATCTGGAACAAATTACCTGACTTTTACCACTTAAAATGGATGTTTATTTTAATTTGCAGCAAAGTTAATCTGTAGCTGTTTGTTTCCAAAGCAGCAGTGGCATGGCAGAAGGGTCCAATAAAAAAAGTCCCTGGGAACCGTGGCAGCCAGAAATCAGAGTGGGAAGAGACAAGTGGTGAAATGAACGACCCCTTCGGGGTCAGAGCTCCAGGTGCTTGCCGGCCTCCTAGAAGTGCACTCAGGCATGAACTCATCAATGGATTAACCCAGTGACCTCCAAGAGTCCCGCTTCTGACTGCAGAATAATTTTGGAAGACATTGAACATCTAAAACATACCAAGCATGCCATCTGTCTGGGAGATGTTTCGTTTCAAAATACCTTCTCAACATTTTTAAAATTGTCACTACATAAATTTGTAAGAATGACATTTAAAATATTTTTCAGTCTCTTATAACTATTGTCTCAGTTGTTCTTCTCTCATTGCTGGGACAAATACACAACACCCAAAATGAAGGAATGGAAGGCTTATTCAGCTCCCAGTTACTGGAGGTTTCAGTCCATACTAGGCTGGCTCCAAGGCAGAGTGGCACATGGAAGAGTGCAGTAGTTCATGGCAGCAGCAAAGAGCCGGAGAGCCAAGGGAGGAGCAGCAGCAGCAATGGCCACAGAGAGAAAGCCTGTCTCTCTTAAATTGCACACCGGCTTTCTGCTCCAAGCTGAGGGAGGTGCACACACTCATAATCCCAGCAGTACTAAAACCCATAGTCCCAGTGAATCATGACTTAATCTCAAACTGTGAAAGTCCCTGCCCCATGATGGCACGATGCTCTGGGGGACAACTAGACAGAAACAATAATGACTATGAAAGCTATATGTACTTAATCTGAAGCCATTAAACTTGAAAAATCAGGCAACATACATAATTGAGCGTGGTGGAGTAGTGCTCCACAGGCATCGCCCTCAGATTCTACAGTAAAGAATGATGACACTAATGGAAGAGTCCAAAGTCTAGGATCAGTGATGAAATTTTATTTTAGAGAGAGTACAAATTAGAATTCAAACAGAAAAAAATACAAGTGACACAGAATTTCACTTAACAAAGTAATATGAATTTCATAGTATTTATTATAGTACATAGTGTTGTCTTCCAATCAATTATTCATATTACCAGATATATGCATATAAAATTTGAAAAAGAAAGAAATGTATAAGAAATTAAGAAAAGAAAAAGTACAATTGAAAAAAGAATACAAACAAATTAAGCATTGTCTACTCTTTTCCATAGACCAGTAGAGTGTACAATACAGTTATCCAAACCATCTTTCCTATATATGTAGATAAATTTCTTTCCTCCCTCTCCCGTCCTTCTCAACTCAGTAACTCTTTCCATTTGAATAAATTCATTCCCTCTTCCCAGTATCTATTGTGCCCTTCAGATTTCATTTTTCTCTTTCAGCTTCTCACACAAAGGAGATAATACGATGTTTGCACATGTGGGTCTGATTTAGTTCACTTAGGATTATGGTCTCTAGTTGTATCCATTTACTAACAAAAGTCTCAAATTTTATATATATTGGACATTCTTGGGTATAATGAAAATATTGTGAAAGGAAAACATTGTTCAAAATGAAAGAACAACTTGGATGGGGGAAGGAGAAAAGAAGAAAGGGAAATGTATATGTAATATACATAATATTTATATGTATATATGTATATATATATTTGATAAGATAATTCTACTACTAATTTCTGTTGAAATGAAGTCAGTGTTCACATTGTTTGATTGATTTTGTTTGCCTATCTCTGGTAATCTGAGGAACTAACTTTCACGTGTGTGTGACCATCTCAGCCCACCCTGGGGGTGAGGCTGGCATAACATGTGGTGTTAGGGATCGAACCCTGGTCCCTGTGTTTGCCTAAGCTTGCCTAAGTAGGTGCTTCAGATTGTTGAGCTATCTCACCAGCTCTGAGCAACTAACTTGAAGATAACATTATGCAATATGATAACCATTGTTAATTTCCTATCATATTGCTTTGAAATTCTGTATCATTTTATTGTTTTTATTTATTCTATATACATACAGGTATGCATATATATATATATATATATATATATTGCATTCATTAAGGAATCTATCTCAGGCTAGCTTAAGTTGAAATATCACATACAGTATTTCAAATGATGTTGAAAGTAGAATCTAGAATTTAAAAACTAGATATAAGTTGAACAATCATATTAGGAAGGACTTTAGGAATAAAAAAATCTCAAGAACTAAGATAGCTGTTCCTGCCTGTACCAAGCAAGTTAGGTGAAGAACGTAGTAGCAGAAGTTCTGGTGTCTTAGCTCAAAATAGTGCCAAAGACAAAGGGAGAATCTCTCCACTACTACAGTCTTATCTCTCTTCCAGGTGCAGTGTTTGAACAGCCAAATTTGTACCAAGTTTGATCTTTTGTGTTGCCAAATTAAGTCTGTGTAACTCTCAGCATCGCTGGACTTGCTACATGAAAGTTAGTTCATTTGTAACTTAAAATGGGACTTGTATGGTGTAGAGGGGTCATAAGGAAAGATTTATGAGGCTCAAAATGAGAAACCCTGTGGATTTTATTTTGCCAGTTGAAGCAATTTTATGTGCTCATCTTTCCAACTACTTCTTAGAGCATTGCTGTAGAATCTCAAATCTGTGCCACCTGAGGCCGCTAACTTCACAGGAACATCCAAGTATCTCTTTCTGCATTCCTTTTATATTTGATTTTCTCTAAACTTGTAATGGGAGTAAGGCCAACCTTACACATAGGGACCAATTGCAAATGCAAACAAAGGAGAGACAGCTTATTCACAAAAAAAATATTTGGAAAACATCTTTACTTCTGTGTATTTATGTATGTCCCTATACCTACCTAGATACCTTCCCTAAAATATTATACTCTGTGTGGGGGCTATATTGACTGAAAATAAGCATATTCAGAAAAAGAAATGTAATTTTAGATCACGTTCAGTAGGAATTGTTTCTAAGGCTCCAGAACGCGACCCTATGAAGGTAAAATGTGGTAGAATACATACATGTCTTGCAATGACTGCTGTTGGCCCTTCTAACTCTCAGGCCTTACCAAATGACTGACTATGAAATAAATAAAACAATTCTGCTCCTTTACTTTTTTTCCCTGTATTTTCTTAGGGAAAGTCTACAGAGTGTTCAGGATCTCGCTACTAGATCAGACTCATAGTGATCTGCCTGTTTACTGCCTCCCAAGCGCTGGGATTACAGGCATGCGCCATCCCACCCAATCTCAATTGCCCTCTCAGGGCACCCCGGGTGTGGGGCCAGCACAACAGGCCCAGGGACAGAGCCCTTGCGGTCCTTTACTTAAAGTTTTAAAAAATATGGTAGTTTTCATAGTGGATGAAAAGTTCGGTCTTGCTAATTTTCTTCTCTGCTCTCCTTATTTTATTTTGCTCACTTCTGTACTCTTCCCTTCTTTAAGTAGTCTCCCAGCGAATCACAGTCATGGAAGCCAACATAGCCTCTCTTTCTAATGCCCTCAACCAAAAGGAGACCTAGGGGAGAAGCACTCGGGATAGGACTCCAGTTGTTCCAGCTCACAGTGAGGTTGGAATCCACGAGGCAAGGAACTGTTGACAGCTCCAGAAACCCGGTGCCAGAACATTCGCTAAGACTTTCATCTGTGGGGGACAAGAAGTGGATACATGTGTGAAGGCTTTGCAGAATGGGCCGTTTTCAACACGCAGTGGGGATGGTAATTGTAGAGCTTGTGGATTGGCGCGGTACCGAAGATCCCTGTAGATCAAAGAGGAAAGACTGGCTAAATTGCTGCAATCTTGAATCTAAGGTAAAGTAGGGAGAGAGTGTTATTGGTAGTGTTTGAAGTGAGCTTCAACTCCTGCTTTCACGGGTTGAAAATGCTTAAAATTAAGACCAGCATGGATGCCTTACACTAGCATGATAAGGCTGAATTTTTAATCCAGAGAAAAATTTATGAGCCATAGTCAGGGTTTTGAAAGGAAAGAACTGATATGCCGACTCAGCACATAGAATCTTCATAGATGAGTCGAGGGCTCAACCCTGAAGTGCTGAACCTGCAGTGGCTGCTCCCTTATTAGAATTCAGGGTCTTCGTGCTGTGGTTAGGAGGATGCAGAGGCTTCACAGGATCCAAGAACTTTAAATGACAGTGGTGATCGGCACTTCTCCTGCCAGTTATAACAATGATCACTAGATATTAATCACAGACACCTAACAAGGGAGAAGCTAAGCTTGTCAGGATGGGAACAATTGCTTATATACTGGAATGCAGAAATAGCAGGCAAATTAGTACTGGCATAAATGAAGAGAAAGGCTTAGGGGTGGCTGAGAGAACCAGTCTAGGAAAAGTGGAACAGAACCCAAAAAACAAACTTTATAGAAGTTGGAGAACTTAAAAAGACAAAGTCTGTAAAACACTGCATTGAGGAACTGCTGAGGTCATGGTTTATATTAAGTGGAACACAGGTGTAAGAACCACAGCAGCACATGACATGAGTGTGAGACAACGTCCCGGATGACTGACAATATTAGGAATGATTTGCTTTGTGGGCGACAGTCACCAACTGACAAGGCATCTCAAGGCTCCGAGAGAGCCCTCTGGGGATGAGGGTGGCCAGGAGGTACTGCTCAGTTGGCACTGTCTCCTGTGAGCCTAAGATGGCAGAGCACATGGAAAACTGTCAAATCCCAAGCGAAATATCCAGGAAAATTGCCATCATCAAATACTTCAGGAGTGGTAATTCCTTCCATATTCCAGCCCATCTTTTGAAAAGCCCAGACTATCCACTAATGCTTACTGTAAATTTCAGAAAATTAACTGCTCAAATTTTAGCTGTGGTACCATGTATGGCATCTTTATTGCAAGATATTACCTGGCACTGATCATAATCTTGAAAAATACAATTACAAACCTCATAGTCCTAAATGTTGAAATTCTAAGTTAAAACGTGCTCCCAAATCATTATCTCAAAATCTTGAAAGCCGAACTGATGAAATACTGAAAGGTGATATTCTGCAACCTACAATTCTTAAAAAAAAAAAAAGTGGGTGGGGGTGGGGGCATTTCAGGGCAGTTGGAGGCTGGAGTGCAGGAAGAAGGGTGCTGAGCGTCCCCTCATGTGAACTGAGCTGTCTCCTCTCACTAGTAGATTTAGGAATGGTTGGTCAGGGCCTGGAAAATGGGAGAGTTTGCAAATGTGGGTACAGAGGTACAAGGATGAAATGAACAGAAAAACCAACAGAATAAAACACAGAAATTGAAGCTGTCTTTGTATATGAATGTGAGCCAAAAGGGTCCATTGCGGAAGACGGCAAACTCCACTACTGCAAAAATGTCTACCAGAAAACATGAACTACAGTAAGTATATAAATTGAAAGGAAAGAAATGGAAAAGAAAAAAGAAGTGAAAGCAAATGAAATGGATAAAATGATTTGGTCAATATCCATGAGTCTCAAGATTTACGAACACTGTGCTGCATATCCAAGATTATGTGATGGGCTCCTGACCGTGGTGGACAGATGGCAGGGACTGAGGCTATGACTGTTCTGCAAGCAGAGGCATTTTCTTAGTTCTAAATGCTCCAGAATGCCAGATCTGTCAGCAGAGAAGAGAGAAAATGACTTCTCAGTAATCTCCACTCTCGCACAGACAGGACAGTTGTTAAGAATCAGATTCCATTGAAGTTTTTCTAACTTTTACTTGAAACCCCACTTTTGTAGCCTTTCCCCTTTCTTACACTGCTTATCTTATCCCATTATTGATTTTTCCTAAGAAGATTTCTTTAATAAATCAAAGAGACATAAGTCTCTGTGTCAAGCTAGGCTTCTAAGGTATCTGACCCAAGACCAGGATACTTAGCAGAGATTATGATTACAATCTGTAGTTCAATACGCAAACAGATGCTCTAATTGTTTGCTTGGCTGATTAACTGGAATCCCTCCTCAACTATGGCCTTCTGTAAATAAAGCTGAAAGACAGAAATTACTTGGTGAGAAGCAAGGGGATCTAAAACCGTAGAGAAGTGGTTACACTACCTAAAAATCTTTAAACTGAATTCATGAGGCATTGTCATAACACTAATGGTGACAGGTTTTTTGACGAAGGCATATGTGCAATGTGCCACTGTGATTTTTGTCTTGTAAATTGAAACAGATTTTAAAATCTCACTTAGCATGTGTGGTCTTATAGCTGTTGAGGCCAAGTGACAACCAGTATTGTCAAAGGATGCTCATATTTTGTTTGAGCAGGATGCTCATATCTTGTTTGAGTGCTGCTGGGAAATTTGGTAGTGGATAATAGAAATTAAGTCCCTCATTTAGGAATCATGAACGACTCCTAAAATAATAGGTTGTTTAAAAAGAAAAACAGCTTTAGGACAGATTTGAGTTGCTTTGATAATGAAGAAGAACCTTCATTTTTTTTTTTTTTTTCTAATTTTCAACGTCACTTGAATAAGGAACTGAGAATCTTTAAAGATGTATCTTTAACAACATTAAATATATGAATTGAGTAGTATCTTACTAGATTATATACATTTGAAATATTCCATGAGTATTTATTTATTTATTTATTTATTTATTTATTTATTCATTTATTTTGTGGCCAGCTCAGTTAGCCCTGGGGGAAGGGCTGGCATGGCATGTGGTGCTGGGAATCGAACTGCAGTCCGCTGTGCCTGCCTGCGTTTGCCTAAGCTGGTGCGTTAGACCACTGAGCTAGCTCCCCAGCCCAGCAATGATTTTTTGAGAAGAGAAAATACTATATATTCCAGAAACTGCCCTTGGTGAAAGAATCTGAGGCTAAAGCTCACGCCCTGCAATAGACGTCCCACATTTTTAAGTGATTGGGATATAGACTCAGAGAGTTCAGGTTAAAGTGAAACTTTTACTTGGCAGTAATGAAAGTGGTGTGCGCCAGGAAACTGCAACTGACACGAAGATTGCTTTCTAGCCCAGCGCTTAGCGCAGTGTTTACCCAGGAGAACTTCACTTTTACTTAATAAATAATGTGAGGCAGGGGAAATTAATAGCACACTCAGTGATTCCTGCTACCATTGTTATTCATTCTAAAATATATAAGCTGGGTGGAATGTATAGCTTACCCTGTAGAATGATTTTATGTGTACCACATTACGATTACCGTAGTGGTGTGGCATCTTCGTTTGATGTGTGGGCACTGGACACATCTTATTCTCATTGGCTGGTTTGATACTGAAAAAATAAGTGTGAGCTAAACTCCACTAATAGCATGCAGAAAGGCCCCAAAACAGCTGTGTTATCTTTGACAAACTACTGCTGGTATGTAAGCCACAGGAAGAGTTGAAAGGCAATGTGAGGCAACAGTTAAAACACTTGAGCTAGATTCTTCATCATAAATATGGTGCAAAGGCATCCATCCTGTAAAGGAATCTGCACATTAGTGACCGTATTTCATTACCACTATATATATATATGAGAACCAGTGTTAGATTATTCCACAGCAAGGAGTGTGGGCTAAATTGCATTGGAGGGCCCTTTGAGTATATTCCTTCATAGTTATATATAT